>NW_024096572.1:3107500-3392500 GCF_016545835.1 Crotalus tigris
CCAATCAGAACACAGCCAAGCTCCCACCCAATCAGTTCATACCCCCACTGGCAGTTAAAAGGAAGAAACAGCTAAGACCACACATTGCTCCTCGAAACACGAAGCTGAAAACACCAGCCTGAAGATGACGAATGGGACTTCGTCGAAACGTCGCCAAGACACTTCCAATTTTACGCGGGAGAAAACCCGAACAACCAAAGACCTATATATATATATATATATATATATATATATATATATATATATATATATATATATATATATATAATGCTGTATGTTACACCCTGTTGCCCAAATATGGGAGAGAGAAATCTTTTGCCTTGTATCACCTCAAACTAGAGCCATCCACAGGTAGCAGTCACAACTGTGACATCATATACATTTCTAAAATTTGGATTGCTAGCAAAGAATTAAGGGAGAACTGGAATAGCTATTTTGAACTCTTTAGCTCTTTTCAGATGCTGGTGCCCCCATCTGTTGAACATGAGGGGGTCTATATATTCAACAGATGGGGGCACCAGCATCCCTGACGACACGTGTCACCCTCCTTTACGTCAGTGGTGTCTCAGAGGCTACGGCCAGAATACTGGCACCCCATAACGTGAGGGTGGCACATAAACCTGGCCGCACACTACGTTCATGTATTATGAGGCCAAAAGACCCACTCCCCACAGCAGAGAAATCAAGGGTTGTTTACAAAATCAGCTCTAAGGACTGCACCTCTAACTACGTGGGTGAGATCTCTAAGAGGGTAAAAACAAGGGTCTAGGAGCACAAGTTGGCCATAAGGAGAAGAGAACAGTACTCCCAGATCCTTACACATATGATGGACTTTGGGCACAAATTCGATTTTGAGGGTGTGACTGTGGTTGCTAGCGACATTACAAAGAGTGGAAGGTTGCTTAAAGAAGCGTGGCTTTCACAAGAGGAGTCGATTAATCAGCATATAGACTTGCACCCTGCACACCTAACATTAAGAGCGTGAGAAGCCCGCACCCATTCACTCCATTACTGACAGCCCAGTAAAGACAACTTCACTCTGTTGCCGGAAAGGACTAATATCCAGTCAAATGATAGCCGATGGCCTGAGACCCCCCGGAGCACCGCAATAGAAACGCGATCACTACGCCAAGAAACACCTGCCGGGGCTAGGGATTTAATTCCCGACACATTAAGCATCTTCTCCGCCTCCTCAGAAATCCCCGGGATGACTAACCCGTATGTCGGTCGATCGGACATGCGCTCACCTCCGTGTAGTATAACGAGAGCTCAGATTGACAGTTTGACCACATCCCCTACAGACACATGAGGAGAGGGCTACCGTAAACCCCCTGCTGAAGGAATAATCACGCGATCTCGGATGGCAGCATTACTAGCCGGGGTGAATGGTAGCGTGTGCATTTCACCAAGATCTGCATCGCACTTTACATCACACCCCTTCCGGGGGAGAAGTGAGGAGAGCTGACCCACTGGAGTTTGCAAGCAACGATCTTTGGGGATCTTGACGGCCTCGATGATTGGCCAACATGATTTACAGTCCAACCCCCACAATGTGTTGGCAGCTGTTCAAACAAAGGGGAGAACAACTGTTACGGAACTTAGCAAGGCTGGGAAAGCTGGGGAAATGGTGCATGGGGGAGAACCATGCAGTGAAAGCAGATTACATTACCCAGATTGAGGCTTCATTGTAAAAAACATCATGATGTTAAGGGTAGATGTCAGAATGGTAGAGAAGGGGAGGGCCATAAACTCACGGAGAGTTCAAAGGAAGAGAGAAGGGGGAGACGACTTAGTGGTGGGGATGACATCTCGAGTTGGAATAAGATCAAGGATCCTCCTAGACCACGGATATGGATGAGTGGAGAATCAGAGGCTTGTTTAAACTCTGATGAGGGACGTGTGATACAAGTAGATGAGTCACTCAATCATGCAGCAATTGCAGGGAATGCTATGATTGGCCGACCTGGACCTATTACACGGTCCAGCAGTCGAGCGCAGGCGTTAACTTACATATAAATGTTCACTCCCATTGATTTGTGTATGCCCTGATGAAGTTGGCAGGAGCCAACAAAAGCTAGGTTGCTAATCTTTTAAAACTTTTAATGTTTTTATTTAAAACTTCTGTTTTATATTAAAACTTTTAATGTTTTAACTTTTCCTGGTGATCATATTTTATTCTCACCATGTATACACCCAGGAATCATGCCTCTATTTTTAATATCCTTTTTAATATATAGCTTGGCTGTGCTCTGATTGGATGGGGGGTTGACTGTGCTCTGATTGGTTGGGGGAGTGTTCTGTTTGGGTGGAGGCTTTGTTGTGCTCAGGTTAATCTGAGTTGCAGGGGGATGTGAAATGGTGAGCATTGCTATTGTTTGGCTTCGTGTTCGTGGTCATGCCTCATCTTCATGTGTGGGTGTCAGTTTGCTTCATGTATGGATTGGAGGGGTTTAAAGTGGCTAATGATGCAGCTGTGGTCTGGCTTCTGGTCTGTGGTCATACCTCATCATCGGTGTGGGTTTGGGTTTGCTTTTTGCGTGGACGTATGGTGGTGACATCCTGTGTGGCTTTCATGAGTGTGGGTCTGGTGTCATTCTTTGTGTTAGGGACTCATTTGTCAGTAAGGGCGGGTTTCCAAATGGCTGGTAGGCGGGAGGTATCATCTCGTTTGTTCATGCTGTGTGGGCGTTTTTCTATCTCGATGGCTTCCCCCAACCAATCAGAGCACAGCCAACCCCCTATCCAATCAGAGCACAGCCAAGCTCCTAACCAATCAGAACACACCTCCATCCAATAAAAACACAGCCAAGCTCTCATCCAATCAGTTCATACCCCCCACTGGCAGTTAAAAGGAAGAAACAGCTACGATCACACATTGCTCCTAGAAGCACGAAGCTGAAAACACTAGCCTGAAGATGACGAATCAGACTTCGTCAAAACGTTGCCAAGACACTTCCAATTTGACGTGGGAGAAAACCCGAATAACCAAAGACCTACATACAAACACCCGCGAAAACCTCAGAAAACATTATATATATATATATATATATATATATATATATATATATATATATATATATATATATATATATATATATATATATGCTGCAAATTCTACTTAATGATGATAGAAGTAATAAATAGAAACATTATTCATTTTGTATCTCTCTGTTCTTATTATGAACTGAACTTTATCATTCAAAGCCATACCTGATCCAAACATCAGTTACCAAAATCTAAACACAAGCACAAAAGTAAAAGAGATGAACATTCAAAGACATTAGTATATTTTCTGCTATCTGTATAGACTATTTTTTCATTAGGAATATATTGGCTTATGAAGATAATAATTATATTTTATAGTTATTCTTACGAATATCAACCTATCTTTAATAGATAATGTTAGCCAGTCTTAGGCTAACTTGTCCTGGCCATCTCACTGTGGTAAACTCACTGCAGGGTAATTCAATATGGGATAACTCAAGAGAGGGAAATGTAGAATTACAGCTCACATCAGCCTTGAAGACTTCTAACTTGAGAAACTTCAAACCTAAAGCAAGACAAGGCCTACTGCAATTCACTTGTTCCTCTCTTGAGTTATCCCACATTGAATTGTCCCATGCCAAGTTGTCCCATGACGAGTTGGCCACAACTGGAGTGAGTTGGCCAGGGAGAGTCAGCCACAGTAAGTTTATCTAGAGTAAACTCAGTTCAGGGTGGCCACATCCTAGAATGTCTCAGGATAGAACTTTTAAGGACGAAAGTTATAGCTTTAATCTGACACGATCCTGCCCATTAGGTGAAAGCAAATAAAGGATTGGACTCAATTGGATTCCGCTGTATCCTCTTTGGGCTTGGGCCTGACACATATGTTAGAAATGTTGTGTAGAAATATATAAATGCTAGGAAAGATAAATAGAAAATACAGGTTATGCCTCTGACAAAAATACTTGATTTCATGTATGCACAAGTGTGTTAATTATTTACAGAAGGTTTAACTAAATTGACTACTATTTTAATGCATGCCACCTAGAACTGAATTTAGACTGATCCCTATAGGCAGGTTTGATAGAGTGTTTGTGTTTAACAGAAGGCTCCATTTATGTATGTTTCTATTGTTTTCACACAGCTAAATATGTTGCTGTTTTTGTCACAATAATTCTTGCTTACTGCTTATTTAAATTATCGATCTTTAATTCTCAGTCATCTTTGAAGTTGGAATTCTAACTGATTGGAATACATGAGTTGGGAGCAAGAAAAGAAAGCTAGCACATATTTTTAAATTCGATTGACAAAATGAACTCCAACTGATATGGAAACAAACTAGGACATGTATTACTAACAAAGAAAAATGGTTTTATCTATTATTTATCGATCTCCAAGGCTTCTGTACCTCTTTGAATTGGCATATATTATTATATTATTTAATGTTTTATCATTCAATATGCATACAAGGGGAACAAATATAATAAGTACTTTTTTCTGTACTTATGTGAGGACATAAGATAGAGAGATATTCCACAGATAAATCTGAAACAACAATGGAAAACTTGTTTTTTTTAAATAACCACATTTCACCTAAATGGCCAATCACCTAAGGCCCCATACTGACATTGTCATGCAATGATCTTGCCTTATAGCTTTCTGCCACTATTTTAATCTGAGGGGCAAATTAATCTAGATCAGATTTCTGCAACCTGGATACCACCAGACAATGCCCCAAATTCCAAGTCAAAATGGCTGATCTAAACAATTTATTTTTGCTGGAGAAGCATCAGTCCTGAAACATTCGATCAAACAAGGTACATGATATGAGGCACTGTGGGGAATGTTAAGATATTTAAATTTAGTAGCTGGAGCAGGATAGTTGCTCAATGAACCACACACACACAGTTATAGTTGATTGGTTGGACAGTGCTGGCTCCTGTTTGAGGCAACCTGTGCTGTGATTGGTTGCAGTGGATTTGGTGGGGGAAGTTTCCCTTTTTTCCTGCCTTTTTCTTCTGTGTGCTCTGTATGCTCTGTGATTTACCTCATGATGCTCCTGTTTGCCTGAGTATCTCATTTCCTGTAAATGTAGATGGAAAATATATTTATTTCTATAAAACTGCAAGTTCATGTCAGCATCTCTGACTTTATTTGGACACCTGCTGCACAATTCCCTGACAGGGAGATTGTATGAGGACGACACCTGTAATATGGAAGCCACACAAGATGCTTCTCTGCCTGTTCTGGAGATCGGGCATGTATTTCAAATGCATTTCTGATATTTCTTTCTTAGCTTGTCAAACATAGTGCTTTTCAGATCACACTGAGCTCTTCCAGCTGAAAATTATGTTTCAAGAAGACTGCAATTTATTTACTACTTGAAACGTTCTGTATTTGTGAGGAGAATCTCTAACATAAGTGATGTTTCCTTTTTAAATTCAAGTGTCTTTGGTTCTTTTGCCCAGTCTCACATTTTTAATTATTCATTTATTTATGCATACTCTTTTTGTCACAACCATTTTTTTCCACTTTAAGATCTTTATAAGACTACCCAGGCCTAACTCTTCCTCTCCCCTCCCCTCCCCTTTCTTTTAGCTCACTGCTTATTCTTTTAGCTGATTTTAACCACCATAACTCTACTACATTCTTCAAATTCTTCTGCCTTTTTAGGTGCTATCAGATAATCTGTTTCTTATTTGATTACTAGCTTATAGTCCATTCATCTTTTAGCTTGTGCTTAATATTACACTCAGTCTAAGTAACAATGTTGAGGTAATATTACTGTATGCTTTGCCACAATTTTTTATTTAACCTTTTCCAGTTCTTGATTCCACATTATCTCCTTTACTTAACTGCTATCACCTGATTTTTCATCACTTAGCTTCCCTGTATCATCAAATCATTTTTCACTTAAATATGTGTATTTTGTATTTTGAATATATGCATGCATTGTATACATAATTTAAATGTATGCAAGAATACGGCTCACAATAATTCATATGACAGACAGCTCAGCATATATTGTAGCAGAAACTTATATTAAAGAAGAAACAGGTGAAAATGTTATAAGGTAGAATTTGTTGAAATTCTTTATTCTGCTTAATTTCATAAACCAATCCCAGACTTGTGAAATCTTTCATTTTCTGGTACTAATAATTTGCAATAATAACTGCACAATTTAATGATCAGCAAATCAATATTAGTCTCTCAGCTTGCTTTTTCCCAGCACTGTTATTTGTATAGTTAGTGGCATCGAACAAGAACGCAGTTATCAGTATTTAAATCAACAAAACTGGCAAAAGAGAAGAGTCATGAAAGAACTCTGTGTTGTTCTGCTATAGCTTCCATAAGCATGTGCCAAGCAATTCATTCATTACCTATTCAATATCTGTTTAAGGAATCCAGTGCCACAATTGTTGAGTACCCCTGCTAGCTGAGAGAGAGAGACTATTAATACACTAACATTATTCTGGCCATCAAAGGAGGATTGTACAGTGTTCTAGATTCAAGGTGGAAATGGTGATTTGGAGCACATGAGCAAACATAAAGCACATGTTGACAATTTCTTAAAACATATATTTTTTTTCTAGACTCAGACACTTTAAGGATTTGCTAATTGATACTATGTATTTGTCTTGCATATTTTGACTGAGTTTTCACACTGAATCCAGATTACTGCACAACCCCAATCCCAAATTAGCAGTATCCATTCAAAATTGAATAGTGAAATATCTGGACAGAGAAATTGAATTCCTATAGACTATGGTAACTCTGCTTACCTATTCCCTAATCCTAGTCTGCTTTGGACTGTCCATTCTTCTTTCAGCCAGATCTCTGTAAAACTTTGCAGTCAAATCCCAGATAATAAATACTTTACAAACTACTAACTGGGCATTAGACTTCTAGTCACCTTCCCCTTTCAGCCTTTTCATTAAAGGCCACTTAATCTTACCATTTCAAAGATTAGTCTCAAGCAGTTTTTTAAATATTTTTTGTTTATTGTTGTTTTCTCTTTTACATGTTTCTCCATTCCTCTTAAGCCACTCTGGTTACCTACATTCCTAATCTGAACAAACCAACATAAGGAATATGATGTCTTCTTTTGGGAAATACAGTAGTGGCCACAATTGTGGAAATCTTTTGGGAAAAGTGTATTTTTGAGGTTTGATTGCTAGTAATACCACTTTTTTTGGAGTAGTACCATAAAATTATATATTAACGGAAAGATAATTTAATCAAGAACGTAATGCAACAAAGTTTGTTCAATTATCTGTACTGTATTCTATGAAAGGTTATAGCCAAATAGCCAGGAAAAGGAAGCACAACGTGCTTAGGTAGATATCAGGTAGCTTTCCTTCATCTGATTGTAGCCAATGACCATGAGTGTTTAGAGAGCCAATCATCTTGTTTTGGCAATGAGCCAATCAGATCACAGTAGGATTCAGTTATTGATGTCATGTATTGAAGCTGAGAGGAGGACATTTGTCAGTGTGTTATGTGATTGTTATCAAGTTGGTCTTTCATTTAGTGAGCTTGTAAAACATAATAAAATTAAAGTAATGGTACAAAGAGTTGACTCTTTGCGATGTAAAATAGTATTATTAAGTGAACAAGGCTACAGTTATAAAGAAATTAGAAGAAAAATTAGTGGAAACTTAACCAAAGGTGGCATTTCTGCTGTACACTTTTCCCAAAAAGTTTCCACAATTTTGGCCACTACTATATAATATAAAAAGCCAAGGAGGTTGTAAGCCACTAGAAAGATTATGAAGTGATGAAATGATGTAGAGCAGGGGTATCAAACTGCAGGCCCGCAGGCCGGTTGCATCATACAGAGGCCGCGCCCACCCCAGCTCCGGCAATGCAAAAAAAGTTGCGATACGTCACGACACATCATGTGACGTGGTGAGTTTGACACCCATGATGTAGAGGATACTAGCACTCACTATTTGGCCACCTAGGACTTAAGCATTGTTCTGAGTTCCAACAGTAAGAATTTCACTGAAATTCCCTTCCCTGCTCAAAGAAATGCAAACACAACATTTCTTGCATCAAACTGAGTTAAAACTGTTTGGAGAACTGAATTAACAATAGTGTTATTTTTTAACAGAAAATTTAAACAAGTTGAAAAAAAATAAGCAATGATTTCAAGTAGAACAATTAGCAGATAGTAGTATTGCATAGGAAATAAAAGTAAATACAATTACTTTCTAGCCATATTTCTGGATATGTGTGGGAGACAATATTTCACCCTGCCACATACCTCTATTTTAAATTAATATAACATAGGTAAAACTTTGCTATTATGTTTATATACTGGTGCCTTAGCATTAAAAATTATCAGATCTTGTAAACTCAGTATTCTATTTTCCAGTTGGCCAACATAAATTATGATCATACTATGCTGTATGTATAGATGCACCTAATGCAGACATATCAAACTTGCAATGTCATGTGACATCGTGCAACATATTGGAGCTTTTTTCCCCCCATTGCCAGCAATGGGATGGGTGCAGTTTCCTGGTGACTCATCCTGCCCACAGGCCGACAGTTTGATACCCCTGACCTAATGTGTAATAGGCATAGATAGACCTGATTTAGAAAGACAAGTGATTTTCATATTAATAACATCTCAATAGGGTGGTCTCTATTTGCAATTTTTCTTCCTCTACCTTCTATATTTTGTTTGTTCTTTTCTCACGATTTGTCCTTTTGGTCACTAATCCCTATTCCATTGATTTCAGTTGTTGTGAGTAAAGGCAAAGAAGTGTTCAGTTAATGAATTCCAGTGGCAAATAAATTTGTAAAAATAAATAAATTAAAACATCTCAACTGCTGTTTATTGTGGGAAGAATAAATCTAATTTACGGCCAATGTGGATTTATTTTGGAAATTTAATGGAACTAACAGCTGTCTGTAGAATCCTATACTTCCTGAATGTTTCCATTGCTACATCTGGTACTACTTGAGTAATTTTTTGCTCTGTTACCAAGTTTCATGCTACTTATTGATTTATAGCTTTGGGCACCTCTCTCATTCTCATTCTTTTAAATTCGCTTTCGGACATTATCTCAGTGTGTGAACAAGCTCAAAGTGCCTGGAAGCAGAACAAAGTATACACACACATTCAAGAACTAGAAGAAGAAAACTGCCTCTTGTAACACCTCAAAATAGGTTGGTGGAACAGATAAAAGGATCAGAGACAAAGGAGTCACCTCAAGTCAGATTAAACTTAACACTACAGCTACTCCTTGTTTAGTGACTTCCTTACACAGTAAATGTTCACAAGCTTTACTGTAATAAAAAGTAACTGTGCAACCAATCCTCACATTTGCAACCTTCACAAATCTATAAAACAAAGGAAAGCTGAACTAAGATCATAAGTTCAATTGTCGTTTCACTTAATTATTGCTTTGCTTAACAACCAAGTTGCCAGTCTCAGATGTGGTTGCTAAACAATGATTATCTTTAAACTGCTCATAGGAACAATTCTCCTAAAGCAAACAACAAGTCAGTGTGGCACAAATGTGGCTGGGAATGGGAAGATGGTACCCCTAACCTTGTGCTAGGAATTTAATTTCCTCATGTGTACTCACAATTAAAAATATATTGCTGATAATGTATAACACATACTACGCTTACAATGAGAAGTGACTAAAAATAGGATTGAAGTTTTAGAGTCATGTCTAATGGAAGTATTTGGAAGCTCTGTTATATTTCTTCCTAAATTCTCTTTCTGTATTCTAAATATGAATCTGAATACTATGCTCGTTTACTCTAAATAGATGTCTTAGGACAAAGATAAGCATTTGGCAGTTTTAGGAGAGCATGGAAGCCCTTTTTCTGACTCTTAAAACCTTCTTTAACCATGATCACTGAAAATTAACAATTTCCTGCTCTATGGATCAAAATATAAGGTGCCCTATTTGATTAAGATCCATTGTCAGTGTAGCCACAGAAAGCTTGTATCACACTTTACAATTGTACACAATAGTCATAGGTACCTTCCCAATTTCTAGTGAGAATATTTTTTTAATCAAGGTAGTAATTTTGTTTTCTTGGCTTTTACAAATTTGTTATTTACTCCAGATGTGACCTTTTATAGCAATAGTCAACAGACACTAGACTTAACAACATACAATAACATATTTCTTTGCCATAACATTACAGACAATGCTGGCAACTTTAAGCTGTTTTGAATGTCCCAGGAGAAGACAGGAGGCATTGGTGTGTGTCTTCTTCGTTTTTATTCACAGTTTTACTGCATTGTCAAACTGCTTCATAATGTACAGTGGAAAAGGAGAAGTATTTCATACCTACACAAAACTACACAAAGTGACAGTTTCCTACAAAAGAATAAACTAATTTTAATAAATAAATTTCAATGTAATATCTAGAAGAGAATTCCCAAATAAAAATGGCATTGAGAATACTGAATGCCAAGTCTATCAAGGTATTTAGTATATATTTATGGTTTAAATGTATGACAGTAACTTTCTTCCCTAGGCTTGCAGCTACTGATATTCAAAATAGCATTCAGACTTATTCTCATTACAAACCAGAGCAAAACAATTGTAGTTGGACTGTGCAACATGAATTGATAGCTGCACTGGAGGTAGATACATTATCTACACACAGAAACACGAAACTACATATCTCTGTTTCCCAGCCCTTGTTTTGCATTAACTTTGGACAGAACTTAATTTTACAACACCAGATTCCTCTTTTATCTCCACAGTAAACTCTTGGTATCTTTAGATCCTAATGATCCTTCTCTTATTCTGTCCTTTAATCAGTGCTCACATTATATTTGATATTATCTCATGTTTTCTTCACAGGTTTACATATGAAGCTCATTTCAAAATATCTTGCTGAAGTATCTTGACCTTTCCATTTTACACGGTCACTAGATTTTACACAGATTGGACAGTTCTACATTTAGTGATAGGAAATGAGAAGAAAGAATGGGGCATGTCATATTCAAAGCCAAATCTAGGCTTGGGTCTGCATTCAAGCAGACATAGGAGAGTGAGAAGATAAGGAAGATATGCTTTTATGAATATAAATAAGGATATACTATTGTATTTGTAGTTATTTCAATAGAGCTGCTCCTTCTCATTAAATCATTGAGAAATTTCTAATAAATAGGAAAAACTGTGTAATTATTTCAGTATTCTTGCTATTTATTCTATGCAATCATCTGGGCTAGAATTATCTCCATTTTAAAATAAAAAAAATCTAAATCCTCCAAAATATGATAGTTGTCAAACACTGCAGTGAAAAAAATAATTTGTAAGGAGATCACAATCAATTCTGGCCAATCGATGCCAAGCAAATAGTGCCTGCAGAAAAATACCTATATCAAAAAACATCAGATTTGCTGACATCCAAACTACCAATTTTAAGTGATGGAGCTACAGTTTTCATTTTTCTTGCTCTACAATTTGAAGACTGGGTTTTGCTATTTACACTTCTACAGCAAATCGACCTTTGTTGCAAAAATGAGTTCTAAGAACTTTATAGAAGTGGGAGTGAGGGAGAAGACATGCAGATGGTCAAAGCTGGAAATGTATGCCCCATCTGCTTCTTTTCATGATGTCCTGATCTCTAGTTCATTTGATATATTCAGTAGTGTCAGACAAGCAAACTACTGTTAAAAAAAAAAAAAAAACAGCCTCCTTTTTTTCTCTTTTAAACTATTTGAAATAATAAAATATGGGCTGTGCTTTATGAACCCGGTCCACAGCTTAGGTGCTGTTGAAATCAGCCCTGTATTGTGTATTCTGTGGTAGTGACTGCAAAAATACCTCTGAGGATATTTTCCAGACAAAAGGGAACGGGACATGGACATTTGGTCATGAAATAGAAAGATATTTTTAAGGATAAAATTTGTAGATCTAATGTGGCAAATACAAGTTTTTATGCAAAATTTATCCGTGTTTTCTATTCTGTAAATCTCCAAAAGAATATAAATGCCATATTTTGTGGGGGTGGAAACTTTCTTTTCATCAGAAAATGCAAATTTTGCATTCAGCAAACTTTGGGATAGAAATTGTAATTCACTAATATCTCCCTGTGCACTGTATCCACTATATCCATTATAAAATCATAGGATTGGAAGGGACCTTGAAGGTGTTCTAGGGTCTTTTGCCCCTATGCATGGAAAGAGACCTTATATTATCCTGGACAAATGGTTGTCCATTCTTTTCATGAATACCTCTAGCAATCATACGCCCACAGGATCAGGAGGCAAGCTGTTCCATTGGTTAATTGTTCTCACTATAAGGAAGTTTCTCCTTAGTTTCAAGCTGGATCTCTCTTTAACAAGCTTCCATCCATTATTTTTTGTCCTACCCTCAAGAGCTTTGGAATATTGCAAGTTTCTCCTTTTTAAATTAGGGTTTTGGCAAAGCATTTAAATAAAATGTGGTTTAGGTGCCCACAGGATATTGCTGTTTTTGTCCAAATGATGACAGGAACTTCATGGCATGAGCTTTGTTTCTTTTGGGTATGCATATGCTGTTGTAGTACTAATAGAAAATTGATAGAATTTGTATCATGGTTCTTCAGTCTTTGCTGTTTGATTTCTTCCACAGGTGTTTCTGGTTTGAACAACCAGAAGCAACCCCAGTGTTCCCCATTGTCTTTGCTTGGGAACCAGTTGGGAGGGTCTCAAATGGTGATCACATGACTGTGGGACTCTGCAACTGTCATAAATACATGCTGGTTGACAAATGATCAAAAAGGCAACTCTGGCCAGTGCACAACAATAGATCAAACACAAATATATGAAAGCAGAAAATACTGAGAGCCAGTTTGGTGCAGTGCTTAAGGTATCAGCTAGAAACAAGGAGAGTTCTAGTCCTGACCTAAGCACGAAACCAACTGCATGGCCTTGAGCCAGTCACTTTCTCTCAGCCCTAGGAAGGAGGCAATGGCAAACCACTTTTGAAAAACTTTCCCAAGCAAACTTTAGGGATTTGTCCAGGCAGTCTCTAAAAATCAGACAGAATTGAATAGAAGAGAGGAAAGTATTACAAGCTAAGATATGATAACCATTACTAAATGGCAACTGTTTTACCCTGTCTTCTGAAATGCACTTTTGCTCAAATACATTGCATTATGTTTGTTTAAATAACTCATTGTTATTTATCTCTAGGAAAGGGTTTATTAAGTATCAAAAGACATAGTAATGTCAAATAATAGGCAAGTAGTTATGAAAAATAATTATTTCTTCCCAAACCATTGGCTACCTCCATAAAAGAATAACATAATAATATTTCCTACTATCTAGTTATGACTTCTCTACTAGAGAAAATTGCAAGCAGTCATTAAGGACCTTGATGATTGTTGGTTTCCATTAGTTCCACTGAGAACCTCTTGCACTTCAAACTATATATCTTGATAGAAGATTTTCCACTTTATTTTGCATGTAATCTGATAAAACTGTAATCATAATGCCTAGAATAGGAGTTAGCAACATTACTGTCAACCTGTTTTGATTCAGAGTCAATATCCATAGGCAACCTTTGTAAAGTTCTTTTAGATAATATTTTTGTAAGGTTTTTCTGAGTTGCAGTATCAGTATATATTAATTCAGCTATAGTGTTTTGCTTCTTTCAATTTGCTGCTCCTGCTTAAGTGAGCATCCTGCAATCGTGGTCATTTGCATGTGAAAACAGGCAGATTCCTTCTTGAAAACAGGGCCAAGTACACTTAAGGTATCCTTGGCTCACTTTTGAGTTACTTAAAAGTAGCTTGTTGCAGATTGAACATTTCCAGGTTTCACTTGAGCTTTTAAATATAAAAGAGACATGAGACTCTATCTGACACCATCAGGCACATTATATTAAAATTTATGAACAACTTCATCAAAAACCACTTTCCGTCTCCTGCATAGAGACAGATTTGTTCTGACATAAATGTTACATGGCTGGTTGCAGCCTCAGATTAATGCGAAGACCCTGGCGATTCCTTTTAGACTTTTTTTTTAATGAAATAATACCTGTCAGCTGCTGCCTGATCCCAGAAAAGGGGGCAGGTTTTCCAGGTCATCCTGCCATCTGTCAGCAAAAGCTCATCTGTCCCTCCATATTACCACCTGATCTGTGCTAACAGGCCTCACAGGGAGGCCTGTTTCATTGGCCCAGTGGGAATCAGGGAGCTGCACGATATGAAGACATCACCTGTGGTTGCGAGATGCAATTACGATTGCCGAAGTGACAAAGATGACTGAAATGCTTTGTCGGAAATGCATAGCTTTGGATGGCTTTGAAAACATTATTTTTTTTCCCAATCCTGACATGCCTTTGCTGCTGTATGACAAGGAGGAGAAGGGGAGGGCACAAAACTAGACCCCTGGCCTTGTGCAGAGCTTAATAATCAAGCCAAATCTGTTTATGGGTCTCTCTCTGTGATACACACCATTGGAGAGAGAAAAGATCTTTATGTGGTCCTTTGCAGGCAGGATGATTTTCTCCCAAGGCCCTTCTTTTATCAACTTCTAAAGCCATATTGATTGATTTTACTAACTGAGGAAGTAAAAAAGGATGGTAATACCAACTTGTTGCCTTCCAGTGTACTTGGTGCCTGCAGGGATACTATTGTGGAATTTTCTGGGCCTCTCAATTGTGAGTTGATATGAAGGTTGTGTTTGGAAAACATAGGGGTACCAGGGGCATGGAAGTCCATCAGAAACTCATCTGGCCCAAGGCACCCTCACTCTGTGAATCAATACTGTGGATAAAAGTTATTACACATCTAGGTCTTTTTACTTCAAACCTGCTTAGGCTGTCCATGGCCTGAATTCTCTCTTGTACAAAAATGTAATTGATTCTTAGTAGGCTGTTTTCTTTTCAGATTTATTTATCTGTTTGTTTTCTACAGCTGCCCATCTCAACCAAGTGACTCTGGACAGCTTACAATTCTAAAACTATAAAACAGTTAAAATAAGGAAAAATATTAAAATAGTAAAGAATAAATCCTAATTTGGGGGGGGGAGGGGGTTGTTGCTGAATCAGGATAATTATGTAGAGTGTAATACTATTCAGGCCCATCTTTATCCTTTGGTTAGGAACCCCTGCAGAGTTTCTTCATTCTGTTAAGATAATAAAGTAGAATAGTTCCTATAAAGAAAACTCACTCATCTGATTATTTGTTTCCTAGGAAATAATAGTCATAGGTAGCTTTGGAGTTTTGAGCAAAATTTTAAAAAGTAAAGCTTTGAGTTGGACAGATGAATATAGGAATGTGACTTAGCAGAATCTGTGATGATAACATCACATCGGAAGTGAAATTTCATGCTAAAATGTAGCATTCCTGGATATTTAATTATCTATGTGAACACTGCTTCATTCAGATGCATGCAATATTATTTACTACTTGTACTTCATTTTTTATTAACTGTCATTGCAAATACTATGTTTATATGAAGTTACTATCTTTGCACTTTGTGAGAAAGTGAAATGTCAAAGGAAATGCATACAACTTAGAAATATCTACCGTGTTTCCCCGAAAATAAGACCTGATCTTATATTATTTTTGCCTCCAAAAGAGGCATTAGGTCTTACTTTCAGGTGGTGTCTTATATTTTCCATGACACTTGCCTTGCCTCACGGCAGTGGCACCAATAGCCCCATCCAGCAGGAGCCCACAGGGCTGCTGGCCCACTTCTGCTGAGGCCGCTCGCAATAGGAGGCTGTGCGGCACATCGCGCCGCTGCCACCACAATGAGGTGAGGCAGGTGGGGAGAGGGTGGAGCTGCCCCATGCACCCCACATCTGCTTCCTTCAGGCCTCCCCCAGCCAGGCCATTCCTTGCTCACTTTCACTCCCCTCCTGAGCCAGACTGCCATGCTACTGTCTGGAGGATGGGTCGGGTAGGCCTGGTCCCCCTCTGCCATTTCGGAGCCAGTGGGCAGTAATGGCAAAAGGCTCCACTGACACTATGCACCACTGGAGGGGCTTTCTTCATGCTCCACCCCAGAGATCACGGCTACCTCTCCCATCCTCCATACGGTAACATGGCAGTCTGGCTCGGGAGGGGAGTGAAAGTGAGCAAGGAATAGCCTGGCTGGGGGAGGCCTGAAGGAAGTGGATGTGGGGTGCATGGGGCAGCTCCATGCCCTCCCCCACCTGCCTCACCCCATTGTGGCAGCAGCAGCACGATGTACGCATGGCTTCCTTCTCCATTGTGGCAGCCAGATGAGACGGAGTGGGAGGGGTCCTAATTAGGACTTATTTTTGGAGAAGGGCTTATATTAGGCCCACCCCCACAAATCAGGGTACACCTTTTTTTGGGATGGGGTTTATTTTGGGGGAAACATGGTAGATCCAGAACCTTGTTATTATAATATTTTGTTTTGTTTCTATTTGTAAAACTCCTAGTTTTATGAAGAATATTATGCAACCAAAAGAGCAAAGAAAACATATTTAATATAGATTTTTATTTCTCCAATTTTTCAGCAGATTTCTCTGTGTAAGCAAATTAGGTTTGACACTCACTATGGTTGTGTATATTATCACCATACAAATAGGAAACCTGTGATCCTCTAGCTGTTATGAAAAGCCCTTCCCACTGTTATGCCAACTGAAGAGCCAGAGGATCTCCTATCCCTGCTCTGGAAGGTCTTACCTAGGATTTTATAATTGAGCATATATTTACAGTATAGAAGGTTACACATTGTGTAACTACAGAACCAAGTTACAAAATTGTAGTGAATTCCTATCTTTGCCTTTAAATAACTTTTTAGATTCCTCACTATTGATTGATTGGTTGATTACATGCCATCAAGTCATTCTTTACCCCTAGCAACCACATAAATAGATCTTCTCTGTGATAATCAATCCCGTTCTTTCAGATCTCCAATGGTGTATCCATTGCTACTGGAACTGGGTCCATTTATCTTACTGCTGGTCACTCTGTTCTTCTTTTTCTTCCATTTTTCTCAACATTAGACTCTTTTCCAGAGAGCTAGATATTTGCATATCATGCCTGAAGTAGGGAAGTAAGAAGTAAGAAACCATCAGTAGTTTCTCAGTAAAAAAAAAAAAAAAAAAGCAAATCCTGCTGCTCATCTTGATTTTCTCCATCCCTTGCATTTCCCAACAAAGCAGCATGTGCTGCAGACACAGTACCTGCAATATGGTATGGATATTTCCATATTTTACAGGATAATATCCCGTTTGGGTTTTATTGTTTCTTTTTGTGCTTGGGAAAATATTGATTCCTGGCAATCTCTCTCCTTGCTCAAATTCTCAGGAAGTTGCAATTATGTCATAGTTGGAGTACTTTGCCTCAAGCCACTGGACTATGTCCAAGCCTTAGGCTGAGCAAGGTTACTATAATATAGGAAGCAATATGAGTAAACCTAGATGCCGTACAATTATGTTAACTTGCATAATTATCACTGCATCAGCCATAAAACTTTCCGAGCAATCACTCTAAATATAATCTCATTCCAAGTATTCTTATTTCAACTGGTAGAATGGACACCTAGATTTTTTTAAAAAGAAAACCACAATTAGAATTTTCTGAGATAATCTTTTTAGTAATGAAATATTATGAATTCTTAACTTGAGAATAATTATTGTATTGTATTATTGTATTGGTCAAGGGACCTTAACTTTTTGGATAGATAGGATTGGACTTGCCTATTTAAATTATTTCCTTGAATAAATTGCATAAATCAAGTGAAGGTAATCTATAACAGCTAGAATAGTTACATTATGACATCTTGCAATTTTAGGAAACTTTTTACCCGGGAGACTGCCTCCTGTTCAGTAACTGATGGATGGTTTAGATTTTCATAAAGCTGCCATTTTGATCTAATCCTAAAGTAAAGTTCACATACCAACACAGAAAACTCACTGCCCGGAACTCCAGATGTCCCTTTCTCAAACGAGTCTCTTTCCCTACAGAAAAAAAAGCTGCATTTATTTTTTTTAATTTACTATGATCATTTTTCCTGTTATACTCTATCTAATTGATTCTTGAGTTTTTTGAGATTTATTATTATGGAGTTAATGTTTTCCTAAAACAAACATTCTTCAAATATAAAAAGAAAAAGGGGGGATGATAACAATTAAATTATAGTAATAAATAATATAGGAAACATAAAGTCTATTATTGCAGTGTAGAGGGGACACTTAATTTCAAATTGACTTCAAAACTATGAATATGCATCAAAGAAGAGCTGCGATTTCAAAATATATATCTATAGGTAGATTTCCCTGAAGAGTGCCTAAAAATGGCATTCCATAAATAATGGTGTACAACCGAGAAGAGTTTATTTTCACTTTTAGCCCTTCTGTTTACCTGGTTTGAACATGTACATAATGAAAAAACAAATCTATATTTCAATTTTGGTGGTTTAAAGAAGCAGTATCTTCAGAATATAAATAGAACATATCACTTTCTATACTTAAACCTAAGTTTATAATACTAGAAGTTTAAGTAGTGTGTGTGTATTCTGCCCTCTTTTAAAGCTCCTATTTCCCTGAGATATTACCTGGGATTAGTAAGAAATTAGAGTGTTTTCTTTTTGGCAATTTAGCTTTTATTCTGCCAGTGGTCATAACAGCAGGACAGGGATGAAAATGGATTACAGAAGCCTGAGAACTATGCCCCATATGTTAGGGTGAGGTAACATCTGAGCAGCTGTGTCTTTATTACTTCAATAATATTATCTTGGAGAGTTTTCTAAAGGTTTTAGAGGACAACATCTATAATCAATTTCTGTTGGTTATGCTACAGGGCTAAGTGCTTTCCAAAACTTCAGTGATGCTGTATAACACTAAATAGATATGCAGATTTGGGGTTTGTGTATATGCGCGTGCGGGGGGGGGAGTGGTTAGTATCTCCCTTTCTCCTGCCAACAACTGAGAACTAATATTTCCCCAAACAGAACTGTTGCAAGACCACATGTTAAATAAATAAGCAAATACAATGTATTTATTTATTTTAAATACCATAATTTGTTTGTGGCTCCATGCTGATTTCTGTTAAACCAAATGCCACTTCAGATTGAATGAGCCGATAATGTTCTGTTTAAGAATAGAACTTTGTCTACCATTGTTTTAAATTCACCCTTGAACGCTCATATTTTCGCTGAATATCCAAAGTAACATAATCATTGTATTTTATTATTGATATAACGTTACGTATTAAGGTTCATTTAATGCATAATCTTGCACGCTTTTGTTGTGCTGTACGCTTCGGTATTCAGAAATTTATGAACGACCAGCTCTTTTTCTAGGAATGCCAGTTTGTATTTTGCCACTAGTTGTTGCTATAGAGCTCATAGCTATGCAGTCCAAACTAACAACTCAGGATCTTCAGCAAATATTGTTGTTTTTTTTCCAAATTTTACTACAAACTAGCCTGATCCTAAATAAATATTTGTATCAGATGAGAATTTGCAATTCTCCAAATATTGCAATGTGTTTCTCACAGATAGCTAGATACATACATAGGGATATATTTGCTTTTTTAGTATGGCTTTATAGCACTATTTAATATATATCTATAAGTTTATCTAGGCAATTAAATAGATATATAAAACAATCCTGACACATAGACAGACAGACAGATATAGTTGAAAAGCAAATAAATTTAGAAATGCATTTTATGGGAAAATGCCTTCCAAATGCACATTTAAATTTTTATTTGCATAAACAACAACAAACAAATGACTACTTAAGAAATGGCTCTTATTATTAGATTATTTTTAATCCCATCTTTAGTACTTAAACATAAAATTTGTTCTTATATAAATTTAAAACATATCATTTCATTTGGTCATTCCATATATCAATACCTGGTGATGACAGAAAAGTCAAATGTTATAGAACACAAAAAAGAAAACAAGAAAAAGATTTCCTATGTTTCCACCAAAGCAGATATAGATACCAGATAACAGATTTGCATTTAAAAAAACACATGCAGTTAACCAAAGAATGACATCCATTCAGTGGTGGGATTCAGTCGGTTCACACCACTCGGCAGAACCGGTAGCTAATTTTTTGCTGTCCAGGTCTAGAATGGACTTCCGGAAGTGGCATCCACATAGAGAACCGGTTGTTCACATATTTGAATCCCACCACTGCATCCATTGCCTTAAAAATTATATTCAAGTAGTCCTTGCTTACTGACCACTCATTCAGAAAGCATTGAAGTTTATGATGGTGCTGAAAATAGAACTTACAACCAGTCCTTTAAATTGTGGTTATCACAGCATACCAATCGTCATATGATCGCAATTTGGGTGCTTGGCAACCAGCATGTATTTACAAGGTTTGCAGTACTCAGTGGTTATGTGATTGCCATTTGTAACCTTCACAGCTATCTTCTGACAAGCAAAGTCAAAGGGGAAGCCAGCAGGAAGTCACAAGCCATAATCAGGTGATGTCATGTTTAACAACTTGCAGAAGTTCATTAACCAATTGCAGCTAGAACTGATGGAACTGATGTTGTCAGTCAGTGCAATCAGTGCAATCACATGACATTTCAATTAACAATCTGTCCCCACACTTAGCATTGGAATTGTGGTCAATAAGAGAGGACTATCTGTATATTCTAAACTTAACTGTATGTATGTAGTCATAAAAATTAATCTTTAAATATGGTATTAAAGTATATAGTGAACATTTGCCATCTTTTATAAAGTATATATTTATGAAATAGGCATGAAAGAAGGAGAAACATGACCAGACCTCTTTTGGCACAGCTCGGGTGCCCTTTGTGAGGTGAAAATATTTCTGCTTCTTTTCTCAATGGATGCTTTGGGTTCTCAGATTATTCTGGCCACTAAAAGAGACTTTTCCACCAAGAAACCTCTTTAAAACATGAAAGAGACAGATATTTTTGAATCTTCCTCTTGCTTACAGTAAATCGTAACAAGCTTGTGAACTGTGTTTTGAATGGTTTAATCCTACACTTGCATATGTGGCTAAATTGTTAATTTTTTGTTTGTGAATTCCCATTTATAATACATTAACTCTCTATTGATCGATTACAGATGTTATCCTCACAACTAACTGCGCTGCAATTATAATTTATGTTTGATACCTATGAACGGTTTTTGCTCACAAGCAACTAAAATTTACTATAACTTGCCTCTCCACCTTATTCCCCTAGAGGCCAGTAAAGACAGATTTACACTTTTGTGATTCTGACAATCCAAGAGTTTGCTTCCAGGCATCTACCATGCACAGTTTTTTTGAATTAAATAAACTCACTTTCTTGCTTTATTTTCTTATTCTCCCTGATGTTGATTGATTTTCCCCTGGGCCATCAATAGAAGGAAAGTCTTCCCATTTGTCTGCTCAGGGAAGCTAGCAACCATCAGAAAAAAAAGGAACATTCACCTTCCAGAATGGGTTAAGCTCTATGGTGTCTGGAAATGAGACCTCTGGAATATGGGCCTAAATTGAATTGAATTCAGTGGTGGGATTCAAATATGTGAACAACCAATTCTCTGTGTGGATGCTACTTCCGGAAGTCCATTCTGGATCTGGACAACAAAAAATTAGCTATCGGTTTTGCCGAAGTGGTACAAACCGGTTGAATCCCACCACTGAGTGAATTGAATTGAATTGAATGAATGAATGAATGAAGTTAGATAGATAGATAGATAGATAGATAGATAGATAGATAGATAGATAGATAGATAGATAGATAGATAGATAGAAACAAATGTCTGCTTAAAAGCCTTTGCTTCCTGGTTGATGTTGGCCAGTGGTGGGATTCAGTCAGTTCGCACCAGTTTGGCAGAACCGGTAGCTAATTTTTTGTTGCCTAGGCCTAGAATGGATTTCCAGAAGCAGCATCCACACAGAGAACCGGTAGTTCACATATTTGAGTCCCACCACTGATTTTGGCTAATATTCAGCACTAGTGAGATGTAACAAGAATGAGTTCAGCAGAATTTTAGTCCATAATTATGCTGAAAACAATATCACACAACACAGATATTGCAAATGTTGCAAAAATATTTTACCTTTCCAAAGGACATCATGAAATCTGGGTCTCATATGATATGGTATTAAAAATATGCACAAAATATAAAATTAATTTCAAAAATATTCTTCAAAACAACTTGAAATAAAATATATTCCTGCTAAGAGCACTTGCTACTCTTAGATATGTAAGGCATGTAAATGACAGTAAGGATACTTGAGATGCACAGACCTCTGTACTGTAGATACATGCCTTTTCTGAATGATCAAGACGTCTGAGGACATGATGTACAGTTGGATCTATGTGGCAGTGGAGGCATCATTGAGAGAGAAGATAATTCCATCAGCTCTGAAAAAGACTATGGTCTCTCTTTTCCTCAAGAAACCATCCAGGCATGATGTTACAGTTGTTTTCTCCTTTTTCCAGGACTGGATCAGTCCAAAGTACAGCAGTATTCCTATCAGTTTACTATCTCTATGTATGACCACTACTTCACAAGCTGTGATAGTTCCCAATGGGCTTTCAATGTAGTGCAAAGTCCTGTTTATTACCCGTAAAGTTTTATATGGCATAGGGCTGGGTTATTTTCAGAACTGCCCATCTCTGATTATATTTTACCTATTTTACTAGGTTTCAGAGGTTATGCACATTCCATTTCCTCTCTCTGAATTAGTGTAATTTAATTGGACCTATAAGATTTGCTTTCCCTGTTGTTGCACTTGCCCTTTCAAACATATTTCCCCCTGAGGTTCAGATGGTATTGACCCTATTAGTCTTTCATAGAGCTTTGAAAACATAGCTTTTCTCCTGTGCACCAGGTCAAAGTGGTTACTGAGCTTATTCTGCTATGAGAATGAATGTGTGTTATGCCCAGACTTGGTATGTGTGTAATTCTGCTTTGTTATATTATTGTATTGAGGTCATTATTATTACTATATTGAGGTATGTCTGAAAAAAATGTCAAAATAAAAAATAAAAATACTTATTCTTCACATACAGTGTATATATACAAGCTACTTAATTATCTTATGGTCCCTTAGTTCAAAATAAATTTGACCATATGTGCAGAAATTTACAACACAACATTTTTTAGTTATTTGTCCCACCCTAACTCCATTTTACTAAGTGTACTAAAATATTACAAGATTTCTTTCCACAAATCCAGACTACATCCAGCTACATTTTACATCTAAATAAATAGTAAATAAATTTTAACTTAGCATATTGAGTGAAATCAGTTGGTGTGATTAGTTTGTCTTTCAGTATTTTAGCAAGTGCATGTTGTTCATCCATCGATTTCGATGAAGACCTTGACATCTTGCGGGTTATGGGCCATCAATGATGTGTCCGTAGGTGGCTAATAAGACTGATGTTAGCACGGAATGTTCTGCCACACACTGAACAAAGAAATGTAGACACTGTTACTTCAGCATTTGGAGCTCTGGCTTTGCGGAGTGCTCGCTTTTTTTGTGCCAAGACTGCCCGTCTGTATTCATATGTCTGGCAACCCATGTACACCAAGGTGTGCCATGTCAGTCGATCATGCGCCAGAAGTTCCCAAGAGATGGTGTTAATATCCAGGGACTTAAGAGAGGCTTTCAATGTGTCTTTGTATCGCTTCTTTTGTCCCCCGTGTGATCGGTTTCCTTGAGACAGCTCACCATAGAAGAGCTGTTTAGAGATGCGATGGTCTGCCCAGCGCATCTGGACTTTCATCAACAGAGTGTAAACTGATGATAGACCTGCTCTGGAGAGGACATCTGTGTCTGGTATCTTATCCTGCCACCGGATCCTCAGAATTCTATGAAGGCAAGTCATGTGGAAGTAGTTCAGTTGCCTAACGTGCCTCCTGTACACTGTCCAGGTCTCACTAGCATACAATAGGGTAGTTAGCACTGCTGCCTGGTAAACTTTAAGCTTGGTAGCAAGACTTATTCTACGGCGGTCCCACACGTTAGTCCACAATCTGCCAAATGCAGAACTTGCCTTGGCAATTCTACAGTTGACCTCAATGTCAATTGTCACTGCACGGGAGAGGGTACTACCAAGATACATAAATTGGTCCACTGCTTGCAGCTTTAGCAAGTGCATAAAACTGTGCTAAAACACTATATTAAAACACTGGCTATATTAACTATCAGTATGTTCCACAAATTTGTGGAATTCCTTTTAACCAATTTTATATTCATAATACCTCAGGCAAGTAGGCTATACTTGGAGAATTATTGGCCTGAGGTTATCCATTGAATTCTATGGTGGATTAGTGAATTATATCTCAGATTGGAGAATTATTGGTCCAAGTCTGTCCACTGAATTCTATGGCGAATCAGTGAATTATATCCAAATCTGGAGAATTATTGGCCCAGGTCCATCCACTGAACTTTATAGCTAATCAATGAGATATATCTCTACTTATATGCAACCATTGTATCAGAGGTTTTCATGCACTGATGATATGCCTGCAGGTTTTGGGGTGTATTAGTGGCATGGCTATAACTGTAATAAATTCTGGTTCTTCAATATCCACTATAATAGTATACCATTTTCAGCCACCATTCATCCTAAAAAAAAGTTATTTTGCATTAATTTTAACCCATTGTTATACTGAAAACAATATCACACAACAGATTGACAGTTTTCACCTTTGCAAAGGACATCATGAAATCTGATTTAATACTGATATGCTCCAGTACCGGTATTAAAATATTCTTATGTACAAAAATGTAGAATTAATTTCAAAACTATTTTTCAGCACAATTTGAAATAAAATATATTCTTGCTAGGAGCACTTGGTATTATGGGAGGCACCTAAATGACAGTGAGGATATTTGAGATGTGTGCAGCCTTCTCAGTTTTTATTCTATGACAGAGATATAAAATCTGGGTTGTTGCATTTGCTGTTCATAAAAATGCAAACTAGCATGTCTAATAACTTGAAGTTTTTTAATGTGTCACTTGGCTATGAAACAAACTTTTAAAAAAATATGTAATAAAAAGTGACATAATTCTCCTCGTTATTCTATTTTGCATTTAAGCCATCCTGCCTTTCATATTCAATTACACACCCCACAAAAGATTTAAAAAAAGTCCCTAATAATTTTAAAGTGTTTTTTTTTTTTGCATTTAATTACATACATTTTTTTTTGACCTGGCTAGGCAGATAACGTTAACACAGCTTTATTGCTAAACAGGACTGAACATGTGTGTACTTGACTTTTTATTATTATTATTATTAAACTCCTACTGAAGAAACAGATTAATTGGAGGCTGATTCACTGGAGAACAGGAGTTAAAGACAGAAGGACCTCCTCACATTTTGTTCTGTTATCAGGCTTATGCCATTCCCAGGTTGGCAAGGAGAGCCCAACTGTACTGTTTTGAAATGTAGCTGAAAGAAATAGTAGAATAGCAGGTGTGATGGAGGCCGGGGTGGAGGCGGGGGGGGGGGGAGAGAGATTGAAGCCATTATCAAAATCATGTTCTGCTTCCCTTTCTTCGCTGTTGCCTAATGACCAACTGACACTCCAGTTAACACAGGTACTGCCTAGATTTTTTTTCCCCTATCAGATTGTTAATGTGTAAATGGGATTGCCAAAGTCAGCATCTGTTGTAATGCTTTCCTGCCTGGTTATTATTCCTTCCTTCCTGCCCGCACACCCATGTAGCATTTTTTTCCCAAAGAAGATGTGTACAAGTTGTGATTAAACCTTTTCAGTTGAAGCATAAAGTGAATTGGATGTGGGGGGGAGAGGAGGATTGTTCTGTAAAGGAGAACTTTGATTGACATAAATTCTTTGACGACTGCCCAGAAAAGTAACAAGTTAAAGAACTAAATCAAGAGATAAATCTTGGTCCAAATGCTTCTCTCATGTTTGTCTCCATGTCCCCATGTACCAGTTTTATTTGAATGTATTGCACTGAATAAAATAACACTGACACTTTTCTAATCTCCACTATATATTTCGTGTCAGATTCAAATCAGGAACCATCTGAATTTCTTGTATATTCTCTCTGAAACTTTGAAATGCTTCTTCAGTGACAGAAAGAGGTTTATTACAGGCTTACTAACCTGCAAATGATATGAGAAAATATTAAAAGAAGTCCAGGTGAACTCAGGAATCCTATATTTCATTTCAATTTGTTGGTTTTTTAAAAAAAAAATGGTCAGGGAGAAGCAGAAGGTTGAAAAAATATAATCTAGAATGTAACAAGTGAAATGAAATAAAGCAGTCTTAGGAAATAAATGAAATTCAATCAATTTACCTAAAAATTGCCACTTTGAACTATTCTAAAAAAAATCCTGACTGTTCTTATGTATTTTTTTTTTCATGGTCAATTCATACTCCTTGCTCTGGCATAGCAAGGATAATTCCTGCAGGCTTTTGTACATTTTTTTCTTTAACAATTGACTTTATGATTGAATGCCACCTGAAAAATAATTGTTATTATGCATTTTGATTGTGGCTGTGAAGTAGTTCAGAGATTGGGGGAATTGTTTGCTTTTTTGTTGATAAATTTCATCGTGGCTTTAGGAGCATGTTTGAAAATCATCAGAAAATATTGGAATGTATTATTACAGCTTGGTTGCGGATTAGAAGTAAAACAATTCATTTCCCAAATCAGGTATTAGTTTAGCACATTCAGACTTCTCCAAGTCCACCACAGATGTAGTTGACCTTCCTAAAAAGACAGAATAACACAGCAGTTAAAATAAACACATTATCCTCTGCTTGTGCCCTACCTTTTTTTTATCTTACTAAATTTTAATTTGTGAATTGAGGTTTTGCAGCTGAGCTGGATTACAAAAATACCACAAAAGTGCACTCAGCTGTTAACTGGATGGCTTGATAGCTGAGAAGCTTATGCCATAAGCATTATGTATGCTTTTTTTTTTTTTGCAAGTATGTGTTGATTGGCTAATGCAGTTCAAAAGAACAAGTGCTGTAATAAGGTGAAATAGATGACATTTCAAGCCACTAAGTAATATACATATCATTAGGTTTTTTTAAAGAAGTAGATATAAAATCTGTGATCTATATGGACATATCAAAATTTATGTATGCATTATTTGTTTAATATTCAGATTTATATAGCTGCCCATCTCATAGTCATGACTCAAATAATATTGTGTGCTGTTTGATCCCTTTTCTCTATATATACTTGAAAATAAATCCATTGAGTTAAAAGGAAGTTCTTTCTAAATACATTATTGACATGTTAAAAATGCATACTCTATCATGGATAAGCATACTTTCTTGGTTCTTTTCCCATTCTCTTATGGATTGTAACAAATAAGCTTTAAACTAGAATTATTATAAAACTACGTAGAACTGCAATTAGCAAATAGAATTGTGTGTTCTCACATCATGAGAATGATCTTTCGGCATAAATGTAACATGTGCAAACAAGTGCATATTTACTTCATATATTGGTATGAATGAATCTGAATTGAAAAACTGCCATTAATGCCTTGAACATGCATACAATATGAACATACATAACAAATACTATATATGTGCCATTAGTGATTAGACTTTTAGATTTAATATTTCTATATGCATTTTATTTCTTACTGTATCAAAAAAGAGTCATAGTTTTAGCTCATCCAGTCTCTGCAAAATCCTGTTTTAAAACTATGTCTTTAGGTATTTCGACTGACACAATTTCAGTTTGGGAATAGGACATACGGCTACTTATCCAGGCTTCATAGAGAACTTATGTGTGGTACCAAACATTGTTTATATATTGACAAATATTTCTAGGAAATGGTTTCGTATTTTTGCTGTTAATTGTTTCATTACTGACCTCTACCTCTGTAGACATATGCAGTTTTCATATTTTTGGGTGAGACTTTCAAAATATTTTTTTTTTAAGTGTCCAATGCTCGACGTGAGCAATGACATTTTTGCAGGCTTCTATTTCAGTCATTTGTGCCTTATTTTCTTTCTATTTATTTCAAACAAACCACTATGAAAAATGCTGCAAATTTAAGTGACAGTCATGTACAAATATGCATAATATGAGCTGGTCCCTACCCATCATGTGTATTGCTAAAGACTCCATTGCAATATTTACAGTTAAACTAAACTTTTCCCCCCCAAGATGTAGCAAAATTGCATTTGTTTTGCAGATTTTCTTATCATTAAATGTGAAACATTTCACATTTGTCTTTTTGAGTAATTGGCTTTTAAAAATGATAAGGTGCTCTGAACACTTGTTATGGGGATAGGTCTGACGTTATATCCCAGAAATCCATATGCCATACAGACAGAACAGAAGAAAGATATTCACAAGCATGTCACAGATTGGGCTGAAGCAAGCCAAAAACCAAAGTGCCATGGCATTAACAATAGCACCAGATTTACTGTCACGATTGCAATCTGTGCTGTATCACAGACAGAAGGAGAACTTTTGATAGGTAACACCTCAGTGTTTTTTAAATCTTTTTGGCAAATTATCATTTTCATTATATTTTTGCCTGCCATGTAGTATTATTATAATATTAAAAAAAATAGGCATGCACAAACATACACACATAAAGTTTATTCGCTTCAGAACCAAAAGGTTGGTACTTTACAAGTGTCATGGAATAACTGACAATTGTGTATATGAGTATGTGCCTATGAGAGACATTTATCAATAATACATTTATGCATACATGACTTTTGCTTCAAGCTAAATATCTGTGGCATTCTTCAAATACCCAACTTACTGATAAGCTCTTCACATGAGTCAAGGGCTATGTTGTACATCCTAAACAGCACATATCTAATATAAGTGCAATCACATGTATTTGTGCACACAGTTTAAACTTTCTACAGACTGTACAACTCTCCTGCTTAAACATCTCCTTGCAATCTGGCATTCTGATAGCTGTGATGCTATGGAGCCTCCAGCTTTCATTCAGCACTTACTCTTAAATTAAATAATCAAAGAATTATGTATATATTTGGATCTCCAAGCAACACATTAAAAAAAGATACATTTGTATTATTTATTTACATGGTTGTAAAAAAATATATGACGCACTACAGCTCATGACCTGAACTTTTAGATTTAAGAGACTCTGTAGATGTTTTTTATGTTGTTGAATTTTTCACAAAACTATTTGGCTTGTTTTCCAAAATATGCAAGTTGGAACGTTATTTTGGGGCTTGATCCTGCAATTCCTCCTCTTCTTCAAATGAGGGATTTTCCAGGGAGGCAGGATGTCAAATATATTCCCAAGTGGTATGGGTAGGTGGGAATTCAATACTCCATTTGGGACACATCAGTGAAACAACTGCTATTCACCACAGATACTTGAGACCCACTAATCAAGATCACAAATGCATGTGTATGCTTCACTCCTTAGTATTCTTGCAATAGGCAAGTCCTCCCTTAAAAATCAAAGTTAGTGCATGCTAGAGACATTTTTTCCAAATGAAAAAGTTTACTGAAGGAAGTTAATTATATTGGTAATTCTAAGCATCTAGCTGCCAAGCTTAAAATATTAAAATGCTGGGTATACCATTAAAGGGATTAATAATTATTTACAGCCAAGTGTATTTGAAATAATGTTAAATAATATTAAAAAGTATATTATTATAAAGGCATTATCCATATTTTTTGTAAAATTGTTGTACTCCATGCAAAGAAAAAAATATCAGCCAATTAAATAAATCTGACAATTCATTTACTCCGTGTTGTGTGTATCATTCTCTCTTACTCTTGAAATTGCCCTCCCCAAATCTCCTACCTTATTTCTAAAATTTTAGAAGTATGAAATGGCATGCGAAAGTCCTTTCTCATATTCCACTAATGGAAGGTATTGTGGTAGTGAAAAGTAATATTTTTAACTCTCCTTCACAAAGCTATTATACCACCAGAAGTAAAGAAATGGTATTAAAATACCAATGAGAAGACATTAGAAATCAGTAAATAATGTACAAAACTTGATTTGGCACATGTAGAAAAAAAACAGATGTTGGTTTAATTAGATATAAACGGAAACAAATTATTCAAAAGGAAAAGTTGTTTATTTCTGCACAAGGACAATCCATCATAGTAAAGCCTTGGAAATAAGTTTCAGAACAACATTTTTCAATGCATTTATATTTTAAATACTTTTTTTAGAATTTCAAAATTAGTTCAATTTATTGAATATAAATTCTGCCTTTCAAGAACTCCAGAAGCTGTATTTTGCATTTTCTCATCCATTTTCCCCATGGTAATTACCCTGAAAGATAGTTTTGTTTGTTTATGATTTTTTAAAAATAAAATAAGATATTTAAAATAAAATAGAACCTGGTAAGATGTTTATTTTATTTTATTCAATAAATAAATTAGTTGAGCTTACCGACCAGCTCAAAGTCACATCGTGAGTTTTCATAGGATGACCTTGAATCTGGGTTTCTTTGATCCAAATTCAACACTTTAACATCTAAATCACAAGATATGGTTCATTTAAAGTGTTTAATAGTTTATACTTGTGTTTAAAATAAGGTTTCCATGGTCTTACAAACATAAGTACTAAGCAGGAAACATTTACTAAATGTAATAAGTAAATAAGCCTAAAAAGAAACTCAGAAACTACAGTATATTATATAGACATAATTAAGTCTGTAGCTTTGTGGTTCCTAAAAATCAGGGACCATAGGATTTATTTATTTATTTGCAGGCTCCCCAGAGCAAAGAAATAATTCTAACCTCAGAAATCCCCCCCCCCCATGTTAGAAGACTATGAGGCTAATTATTTCTGATGTCATCATGTCCATATACAAAAGAGGCAAAGATGGACTTCTTAGGGCAGGGCTAGGCAACCTTGGCTCTTTTACGACTCGTGGACTTCAGCTCCCAGAATTCCTGAGCCAGCCATGCTGACTCAGGAATTCTGGGAATTGAAGTCCACGAGTCATAAAAGAGCCAAGGTTGCCTAGCCCTATATTAGGGAAAGCTTAGGCAGTGTACTGAAGAAGATTCTAGATTTTTCAAATTAAAGCTGTCCAAACTCCCAGTAACAGCTCTGGGAGCTGTTAATCTAAGTTTAGATTAACTGGCTGCTAATCTAAGTTTCATTTGGAAGAAATTCTGCTGTCCTTTAATTTTATTGAACAAGATTAATTACAATAACACTTTCATCAGGTGAAAATAGGAGAAGATACTTAATGAAATTTTCAAAGCATAGTCATGATGTTATAGAAGTTCTAGAATAGAATGTTGAGGGATTTCATTTCTATTCATGAACTCCTGTTGTTGTTGTTTGTTGCGAAGTCATGTCCCACCCATCACAACCCCATGGACAATGTTCCTCCAGGCCTTCCTGTCCTCTACCATCTTCTGGAGTCCATTTAAGCTCACGCCTACTGCTTCAGTGACTTCATCCAGCCACCTCATTCTCTGTCATCTCCTTCTTCTATTGTCCTCAATCTTTCCCAGCATTAGGCTCTTCTCCAGTGAGTCCTTCTTTCTCATTGGGTGGCCAAACTTCAGGATCTGGCCTTCTAAAGAGCAGTCAGGGTTGATCTCCTCTAGGACTGACCGGTTTGATTGCCTTGCAGTCCAGGGGACTCGCAGGAGTCTTCTCCAGCACCATAGTTCAAACCATAGTTCCATGAACTCATGGAAGACCTCAAAGTTTCATCCTGTTACCTATGGTTATTACTATCAGTATGAAAGTGATTGGGAATATTCTCTGTACATTTGGCCTATTTTATTTCAGTATGTAGATGTTCTTCCATTCCACCTGTCATTTCCATCTACTCCAGTTGAGTAGCGCTGTTTTCTTTCTAGTAATAACAGGGACTATGAAAGATTTGAACTGTTCTGGCAACCAGTTTTAAGATTGATGAGGACAAATTGAAGCCTTGATGATGCCTAATCAGAAATCAAATGAACCATATAAAATATTTCTATCTATCTATCTATCTATCTATCTATCTATCTATCTATCTATCTACAAAAATATCCCCTAATAATTTCAGGTAATCCTTGACCTATACCCATCATAGGTCAGGAACTTTTGTCAATAAATGATGCTATCATTAAGTGAATCATACTCAACTTTCCAGCCTTTTGCCACTGTCGTTAAGTGACATGCAATTTTTTTTAGTGAATCTGGCTTTTCCCATTGACTTTGCTTGTTAGAAACATTATTATTAATGGTGATTATGTGATGTAGGACACTGCAACTATCATAAATACATACCAGTTGCCAAATGCCCAAATTGTGATCATGCCACCATAGAGGTGCAAGTTATAAGTGCAAGGACCAGTTATCAGTCACTTTTCCAGCAACATCATAACTTTGAATGGTGGTTAAATGAATGGTCATAAATCGAGGAGCACCTGTAATTCAAATGAAAACTTCTGGCTAAAAGGAAGGCTAATAATATTAATAATAATATAATTGCTTCATTACTTGTGACTAATGGAAGAGTCTGTCAATTATCTGGCAAGTGGAAAAAACGACAACCCCTGCAGTTGTAGGATTTAGACCTGGGTCTTAGAAGTTCAATTCTATTCATAAATTGTTCAACTTCACCACCATAACTACAGGTTTCAGCTAGTATTTCCATCTTGTCTAAAGAAGTATTAAATTCCACTTGATTTTTAAACAGTTAAATTGATATAATTGGAATATACATACATACATAATGCATACACATACATACCCTACACACATAGACACATTATATGAAATGTTATATAACAATTATATAAGAATAAGGCTCTTATATAGTAGGGCTCTTAATCAAATGCTTTAAAAAAAGATTCCTTCCTCTTTTCCCATCTAATGTTTAGTCCCCTCACCCAGGGGTCCTAAACTAGGGGTCCCCAACCCCTGGTTGATGGACCAGTACCAGGCTGAAGCATGCCAGCAACCGGTCCACACAAACAACCAAAGCCCCATCTGTGAGATAAAGACAGCACACAAAACCACGCACTCTCCACAGAACCACAGCACACAAAACCTCTCCCCATAGAACTGGTCCCTGGTGCCCAAAAGGTTGGGGACCTCTGTCCTAAGCATTAGATGGCATTCACATGCTTTTCAGGAATAATCTACTTTTTGGATGCATAGCCATCTTAATTCATATGTAACATATATTCCCCTCTCAAAGTTCAAATTGCACTAGCAAATAAAATTTATGCAACCTAACCTATGACCTCATTCAAGTTATATTTCTGTGGTACTTCGCTACCACTTCATCCTTCTCACATAACAATAGGCCAGATTTGCATTAACACATAAGGAAACCATAGTACTAATTACCAGTTCTTTGAGAAACTTACAAACTCTGGTGCTAGAAGATTTTTGTTTTTTGCTATCATAAGGACCATATTTAGGAAATTATGGTTGACAAACATGTCAAGGGCATATGCATCTGCTTAGTTACAAGGTTTCTTTCATGTTATGTTTGACACTTATACCTTTTCAGTGGTGCATTAGCTCTGTTTCCAGACAGAGTGAAAAAATATGCTATATAATTTCAGTGTGGGGTTGTGTCAAAGTCATGCTGTTTTATTGCAAATCTCATGTAAATGTTAATTTCACCAGGTTATGTTTGCAGTGGAAAATCATTGACACTTCTCTAGTCAAAAGCAGGATTGATAAGCAGAGAATATCCCCCCCCCAAAGCAAATATCCTATGCCAACAGGAATATTTTATTTCTTATTTTTAAAATACTGAAATATAATTATTTTAGAGGCAAGGAACATATGTAGGTGCAAATGTAACCCAAGAGTTTACAGTATCTAAGTAACAGAACATTCTAACAATCGCAGGTTTGAAGTAAATGTGCTTGAATAATTTAACCTTTGCAATTTTCAATAGGAAAATTACTTACTTCAGTGAACTTTGCACTGTACTTCTTAGCTAAAAATGCTTTTATATCATTGTTCTTGGGATAAAATTGAGGCAAACTATATTAAAAATGCATATTGGTAATCTATCTAAAGATAAATAGATATCTTTTTTTGCCTAATTAGCATTTGCACAACAATCAAGCAAATTGGGATTAAATTAGGATTCTGAATGTAGCCATAATACAATTTAGAGTACTAAATTGTATTGTCACATTTGAAACAGGATGTACAGTCCCAGTTTCCTGGTCAACCAAATGATTATTTGGTCATGCAAATGAAACCAAAATGGTAACAAAGCTATGATTTAAAATAGCTTCCAAAGTAGAATGCCTGAAATGTGCTTAGTTGGTTTCTGAAATGTGTCATTTGCATGAAAAACAGTACCCTTCATATCTGCAAAAGTGGAGGGGGATTGTGTCATCTAGATCACAGTATTTTCTTCCTTTTCAGTTCAGCCAAGAACATTAAACCAAAACAATCTAATCTGTTCACTTCTATTAAAGAGAAAGGAAAGAATGTAACATCTGGATTTATGTTTATATTTTTAATCTTGTGGTAGTCTAGGACAATCCATTGGGTAATCAAGAACGTACATCAGAATATGGAGGTTTTGTCAAAATGATGAAAGGTGCATTGTGATGTCAGAGAACAAATTTTGCCATTTAATCATGCACTGTTATTATCCACAGCCTCAGAGGGTGGTCTTGTGTCATGACTTCATAATGTGCATTTCTTCATTTACTCCCACCCAGTTACTCTTTTTCAGATGCACATGGATGCAAACAATTCTCTTTAATGCCATTCTTAGTAAACATGAAAAAAATCTGCCAATTTTACAAACATTTCCCGTCCTAGGAAATTCATCCCATTTCCATGTCATTTTGAAAGTTATTTGCAAAAAGTTGAAAAATAAGCATTTTGTGTGCCTTTTTCACATATGAATGATTTGTGATTTGATATTGTTAATCCATCGTGGATTGTTCTAGGCCTGCTTGTATGAAGGAACAAGTGTAATGGAAATAAATACATTCTCAATCATCTCAAACCAGCTCTGGAGTTCAGAGATCCTACACAATGTCTTCACTATGTGTTTACACACATATGGTGAGATCATAAGAATTTGGACCTGCTTTCAAACCAACAATCTTCCATCCTTGTGCTGAAGTGTCCTTGTTTGAATATATTACATTTTCAATCAAGTGCAGATAACCTCTACATCAAATCATAGTTATTGCCTTCCCCCATCATGGTTAATGTGTGATATCGTTGCAGATGAAATAATGTGGTGATTTCAAACGCTTGCTCATTTTCATTTCATTACCTTTGTGTTGGCCTGAATTGCTTTTCAACTGAAAATAGTATAGCAGATTCTGAAATGTTTATAAGACCGCACAATAAAAAAAACATTTTTGCTTCATATGGTTGCTAGCCATTTGCCAATAGCTGCACTGTTTCTATTTCATTTTGCCAAAAAGCCATTGTTAATGCCAGTTATTTTTTTTTTACAGGACCGTATTGTTTGCTGGATACAAATTTTATAGCATTTTTCTTTTGGTACCACCTTGAAAGCCTATTCTGGATTTCATTTAATTGCCTTTCCCAGATTATTTCTCTGAAGCTTCAGTTCAAATCCTGACATTTTAATGTCAAGTATTGGCAACTCTATTTATTTGCTAGCTGTATTAGAATTATAAGTCAGGCTAAACAGATGTCCTGTTTTTCATTCTTACCTGGATTAACATTTAGCAAGTTTAGCTGAAGGGTATTCAAGCTGCTATCCTTATTTTAGCCATATGACTCTTCATAAACATCTCATTTTGAGAAAATAATATATACATATTCAGTATCAAGCTCAAAGAATCAGCACAATTCATAGGATGTACAATTGAAGATTTATTCAAGCCCATACACAGAATGTGATCAACTAAAGTTCAGCATTATTTGACACCAGATAAGGGTCAATGGAATTCAAGAGGAGTGGGACTTGGTGTGCTTATGCAATGCAATGACTCCAGACTTATGACATGCTTAACTCCATCCCCCTAGCTCTGCCTGTTTTTATTTATTTATTTATTTATGAGACTTATATACTGCTTTAAGTGCAAGCACTCTCTAAGCGGTGTACACCAGTAAGCAATGTATATATATATTTACATTGCCCCCAACAATCTGGGTCCTCATTTTACCTACCCCGGAAGGATGGAAGGCTGAGTCAACCTTGAGCCGGTGAGATTTGAACCGCTGACCTGCTGAACACAGTCAGCTAAAGTGGCCTGCAGTACTGCACTCTAACTGCTGCGCCACCTCGGCTCTTCTTCCACTACAAACATAATTGCACGCACACATTTGACTTATCATTTGTTTTTATCTGTGTGACTCACACCAAATCAATATGTAAACATCTGATAAACTTTTGTGATTTTGGCTAAAAAGAAAAAAAAAACTACAAGTTTCTCTTCTTGGTGAATGATGTATTAGCTAATTAGATAAATTAGTTTTATAAGTAGTTGTATTTTTTGTCTTTACAAATTATAGCAAGAAATAGTAGCTGAACAACATAGAACTGATTTATTTCAGAGAACTGTGAAAATTGGCATACTCTGTCTCAGTGCCCAGTCAGAGGATTCTCTGCTTCATCCAACATTGACAGAAATGTCTTCTACTTGCTAATAAACATCTCTGCTCTGGTGGCTAGAAATGGGGTGACTTTTTAACTGGGTTCAACTTCTTTATTCCACTTGTGCCTAACCCAACAGTAAAACCTAGCTGCTTCTGTGATTTTTTTTTCCAAAATGCAGATTTTATATCCAGGCTTACTGTATATGTTGATTAGTAAATTGATTGTATCACAAGGCCTTGCGTAAAATGTAGTAGAAAATTTTATAGACAAATCATGTTTTTTTTTAATGAAACAAGAGGGGAGAACGAGAAAGAAAGGGAGAAAGCAGCATGTAAATATAATATTTGTTGTCAATGTAATAAAATCTGATTCATTAGGCAAAATGTACAATTGAAGTTCAGAATTATCAAAATAAAATAAAAACCACCATGTTGATCATGTTTCTTGAGGATAGTCTTTCAAATTTTGCTCTGTTCTCCTCTTTTTCGGCCCTTCCCTTTGCATATACAGTATAGAGTTTGATTTTTCTATCATCTGCATTTATTTATTTTGCAAAAATGGTACATTGACCATTCAGATGACTCTGGGCAATTAATAATAACAAAACCTCATAAAAACTATCCATAAACCATCCTTAAGTTTCATTTAGAAAGCCAACTGGACTTCTTTGGGTTTTATTTTTTTCTTTAAAAACATTTCACTTCTCATCCAAGAAGCTTCTTCCATTTAGGTTATTTTAATGAGGAATCCACAAACTAATAATAAAATAACCCATAAAATAACCAGCATTAGTTCAATCATATTTTTTCTCTTGGAGGCAAAATGCTTACTTCAAATCACTGTAAAAGTGTTAACCATTTCGACAGGTTTCAAAATCACAATCTCAGTGTAATAATTCTGTGATTTTCCTGCTTAATTGAATGTAACTATTCAGACTATTTTTTTCTTGTGCTAATACAGTATTTAGAGACAACTGGAAATGACAAAAGTATACTTTTGACCACACCATGATGTTTAATAATATTTATTTAATGCATGAATGTATGAAACATTATAACCAACAACAGTTTTAACAATCAAAAATAGGGAACTAATTTACTGTTATATTGAGGACTTTTCATTTGTAAATGGATTGTGTTGGAAAGAAAATTTTCACAGCCCTTTATATTTTGCAGTTAGCCTTTATTTCAGGTCATAAACTACTTACTATATTTATAATAGAAAGATTTTTATTCTGCTTGACTCTATCACAGTGCAGTTAACGGAAAGTACATTTCCTATTCCAGGATGACTGTCCAGGTAATGTCTATGCATGTGTATGTAGGATTTCACCTTACACAATGTAACTATCTCTTTTATTTTTCGCATAAGAAAGTCAGAATATTTTGGATATATCCAGGGAGTATTTAAAACATGTTGATTTTCATATGAAGCCAAATTCCACTTCCTAATTGTATTATGATCCTGTTATATGAACACGTATATCGAAGATGTAACTAACTTTCTATTAAGGAAACATTCTTTTGAGTTTGAACTAGAATCATTGTATATTGAATCCATGTGAGATCATTCTGTAGTACCTTTTTTTCCTAAAGTAATATGTTTGCTTTTCTAAAATCATTGTTTTCAAAGGCAGGTTTCCTTTGTATGTTGAATACACAGCAGTGGTAGAAAGTGCATTCAATAAATTTCTGGTTATAAATATCCTTGCTGTTTTTTAAGAATAGGAAAAGTTTTAAAATTGCTGGCAATATTTGTTGTTTTAGCTTTTTATTCACCAGGTTTTGGGATGCTTTTTTTTAAAAAAAATGAAGAAACAGCAACAAAAGAGTTGTAAGAAGCAGGTTAATTACAACGTAAGGTTCAACATCTTTATATATATATATACATACAACATTGTCTGCTCTTTAAAAAAAATATTCCCACTGAAAATATAAAGCAGTTTTTCTGACTTGCAAAGTTTTTGCAGTCTATCATTTAAATTACTTAAATAAAGGGAGCCTTAGTACTCCCAAAAGCTGAGAATATAACACCCTCCATGCATATTAGCTTGATCTTCTTGACAGACCAGAAAAGTGTTTGTGTGTGCCAATTAAAACAAAAATGGATCCCTAGTGGCTTGTTCTTCACACAACTTCTGAAGACTGTTATCATTGTTTGCTGGGGTAACTCAGGATAGGGCTGCTATCCAAAATAAACAAACTTTTCAAAACTTTCTTGACAGATGGGGGGGGGTTACAAATGCATTTTAATAAGAGAGTTGCCAAAGCAACATTTTTTTTTCTTTTGACAATGAGCATATATTTACTTAACATCTAGTAACTTTGGGGGATACAAGACAGATACATTCTCACAAAATGTTTTAACTATCAGCAGTTTTTTCCTCTGCTTTGAAAAACCAAATTAAGGATGTTTTTCCTCACACTGATATTTTAGCTGTATTTTTTTTTTAAAAGATGTCAGCTAAGTTGGACTTGTCAGAAGGAATTATTAGAGGTTAACAAAACAAAGTTGACCTAAGAGACATTTTCCTTAAAAATGTAACTGGTATGATTGTCATAAACACCTTTAATTTAGCATAATTCATCTGATAAACTAGATCAGATAATGAAATCAGGTAGAGACATTGGAGTTGAAATGGATTTATCTGATTCACTTTAATTATGCATCCAGAAAATGAGAACTAACTTCATTATTGTGTGTATTGCATATCTTTCTCCCCTCCCTCTGTATATTTATTTAATATAAACATGATTAAGACATGGATTTATTGAGGTTGAAGAGAATGTATACTGCTCCCAACAATACATACACTTTTGACATATTTTCAAAAAATACCAAATCCCTGTCTGTTTTTTAATTTCATTGAAATGTAATTGAAACCAAATTAATTAAGGAATAAGAAGTCTTGAAACCAACTTAATTGACTATGCATATTGAAACTATTTTAATCAGAACCCATTTTTGTTCTCCAAATTTTGTTGGAATTATTTTTGCATGAATTCATTTTTCAGCTATAATTTGGGGAAAAGCAGACTTTCTTTTCTAATCCATTTTAAGAAGAAAATTTGAGAGCTATTTTATGAAAAGCAACTTGTGGTTGCCTTTACTAGTTAAGGTACGTATTATTATTACACAAATTCTCAGGGTACATATCTGCCAATTCAGCATCCAAAGAAATATATTCTTTTAAAAACTGATTGCTTTTAAAAGCATATTTCACTCCTTAAAAACTAATTTTAAAATAAGAATAATAAAAGCTACCATATTCAGAATGCACAAATTGTAATGATTACTAGATGACCACAGTACAATTAAAATAATTTTTGCCATTATCTAATAGTCAGCTGGATTTTTGTGATCCAGCAAGTAGGAGAAAATGTGACAATGTAATATGTAAATAATAAATACATCCTGTAAACAAATAAATAAGTTTTTTCCTTGAATTAAGCTTCATAAGTTCTTAGTTTGATAGGGAAGAAATAAATATTAGGAAAATGATTCTCTGCAGCATCTGGAGAGAAAAATATAACAACATTTTTTTCCAATAAGATTTTTATCATAGATTCTGGGACAGAATAATAGTTATACTGTCTCATATCTCTCCACCAAATATTTCTAAAAAGATGTGCTTCTAATGTATAATACTGGACTACCTATTGTTTTTATATCCTACTTAGTGAATTTTTCCACGGGCATGTTTAGTATGGAAAAAAACAATATGGAGTAAGTAGATATATTTCTATGGTCAATAAATGAATTAAAATCTATCCTGTGATGAACTTTTCTTTTGACATCCTTTTTCTGAAATGAAACAGAGAAGAAAGGAAGGAAGATCAGAACTAGTACCTAGACACATAACGTTGCAACCATAGAAACTACAATTTGTTTCTTCTCCCCTGCTCTATGCTTCACTTAATTTTATTAGGATTAGTTTAATTTCTTTATTTAAAAAATGCAAGGAAAGCTAGAGTGCTATTGATCAAAATGCTAGTTTCAAACATTGGAATCTTATGGATATTTTTAAAAAATGAGATGAGAACTGTTTAAAAGTGTGTCCAGCTGCCTAGAAAAATGACAGAGATAAACTGAAGGGATAAAGGTAAAACATATTTTTAATCTCCACTGAAGAAGCAAAAGGGGGAAAGATCAAGAAAGTCCATTGAAAAATATCACTGATTAGTTTCAAAATGTTAGATGCAAGAGTGCATGTTTTTCTCCCATGCCTCTATCCTTTCCCCTTTTAGGGGAATATTTAAAATAAAGGGAGAGAGAATATAATAAACCACTGAGAAAACCACTCATCTAAACTGAGACAGTGTTATGAATCAAGTTAGCCATATATATCAACTATTTTAAATTGTGAATAGATGATGCAGCTTCATGTAACTGATTCACAAATAGGAAAGCTATCCGTGCTGTTCTCACCAAGACTTCAAGAGCTTTTCAGAAAGCAGGGGGAAGAATACAGGATCGGCTACATTTTATTTATTTGGACCTCCAATTGGCATAGCGTATCACTCAAAATCCCCCGTTTGAATGAGTGCCGAAAATGAAATGAGAAAACTGTGTATCGTCCTTTATCCCTTATAAGAAGTCTGCTGCTGAAATCTCTTAATTCATTATCCCTTTATGTTAGAACGTATGCTTGGAAATGATGGAATGCAGAAACATTGAGGTATTTTTAAAGTTATTAAATCAAAAAGAGTGCAAACAAAATAAAAAAAGTAGCTGCTTTTCCTGAACACATTTGCAAATTTCCATTCATATATCTCTAAGTTTTCTTATTGATGTTTGATAAGAAAGATGTTCAAAGTCGTGTTAATATGATTACTTAGGGCTATGACTGTAGATTGTTCAGACAAAATCTGGCATATTTTCCCCCTGAACGTTTTTCGAAGGTCTTAAAACAATATTGTTAGTAACGTAAATATGATTTAAACTATTATTTCAGCAATTTTTTTTCTTCGGTGCATCTAAATAGAAAATATATAGAAGTGTCTATAAAACTTTAACTCAATCAAATTCAAATTTTGGGTAGTGGTTGTCTCTGAATGTCAGAGATGGAGAAAAAGAAAGTCAGTTACTGAGAATAATTAAGAAGTGGATGCATTTAAACTGTAGAGAGCAGTAGCAGTCTTCTTGAAACCGTCTAGTAACTCTGAAGATTATGAGAAAAGGACTTGTTTGAGATACAGACAGTATTTTAAATGAATTAACTTTTCCCTGTTCTGTGATGTACTTTTGCTGATATAGCCATACATCACCAATTATTACAATGATTACAAACAACACATTAAAACAAACACTTTCAAAATGAATGTTGCTTTGCTTGTTAGCACTGAAGTAGCTTTTTTACATATCATAAGAATGCATATTTTTATGCAGTCCTGAAATACTTGTATTTTAATAAAGCTTGTATTTAGTGTTACATCCCTCTTAAGCCTTCAAAATAAATTCACTAATTATGTCTTGTTTTTACTTTCAAAACTCCCAAATTTATATTAATAATTTAAGTGATATTTGCGCTGGAAGATGTAAACTAGACTGGACTAACCATTGCATTTAGTCTAATCCATGACTTTCTCTCTCTGCATGATTATACTGACAGTGTTACATTAAATATTTGAAAGTCACCCAAAATGGAAATGTGTGAGAGATATGGCCCACCTTTGCATTTTTGCTGAACCCAGAAAACTTGTGGAAATGGTCATCTCTCCTTAAAGAATCACAGTCTTTTATCCTACAGAATCACAGTCCCAAACAAGAATGAAATACTTATATCTGTATCCCTCAAGTTCATTAAATATTATGGCATTTTAAAATTGTGTGACTAACACCCACTTTCCTCTATTTTAAAATACACAATGGTTGTGAACACCTGTCTTAGTCAACAGCTGCTTTTAAGATTTGTGTAGAGTTATTTTGGAAGTTGGCATATTTGAGCAGAATGAGACAATATTTTCTACCTAGGAATACTAGGTATGTGTATATCTATGTTAATTATCAAAAATTACCTGAAAAGCCACAAATCCACAGGAATACATTAAGAGACTAAGTTATGATCTATGTTAATTATCAAAAATTACCTGAAAAGCCACAAGTCCACAGGAACACATTAAGAGACTAAGTTATGATCTATGTTAATTATCAAAAATTACCTGAAAAGCCACATTAAGAGACTAAGTTATGGAAGAAACATATTAGGGAGGAATCAAAAGTTATGCCATCAAATAGTTCATTTTTATTTGATGTGGAAGCATATTAAGATTGATACATGGTTGTGATATTCATGTGATATTAATACATCTTTTACTTATAATACCACTTGAGGGGGAAAATGTACCAACTGAAAGATCAAATGAAGGAACATATGTATTTACACCATAAGACAGTTTCGTTGAATTTATATTTTGTTAACTTTTCCTATGTATTTGAATAAACAAGTTGTCATTCAAATAACATTGCATACAGCAAATGATATCAACTCAAGTAGATAGAAAATAGAATTGATATTGTTAATATTTATTCTAATTATATGTTAGCAACAAAACTCAATGTATGTTTCACAAATCTATATTCCTAATATATATTTTAGATCTGTGTGTTGTTATAAATGAAATAAATGGAACATATTTCTTATAAAAGAAATAGAGATGCTCTGTCAGTTTGTCAAGCAGAAATAAATATGAGCAAAATATTTGTCTGAGGGTTTTACACATCTTGTATTGTCACCCACATGCTGAGGCAACCATGTTCTGACATCAGTCCCAAAATTTCATAAGCTTTAAGGAACAATGAGATTCTTTGTTTTATCTGCTACAAAATATTAACCTGGATACTTCCCTCTATATAAAAAAAGACTATCTCATAATAATGTGTGAATAAACCTGGTTAGATTAATTCTGTCAATTCAATCCAAATCTTTTTTGTTTCTTTAAAGTTGCTAACTGTTCCCCTCAATGAGTTTTGCCTCCCAAATTTGCTGTATGCAATGTTCATTGGCACTGCATTCTGGTCGTTTTTATGTTCTGCTAGTATTTGAATATTCTTCTGTGATGACAAGTATTCGAATATTTGCTTTTGTTACTATTTAAGTCTGTCCACTATTTTCTGCTCTTGAGATTTTCTTTATGTAAAAGTTGGACTTGAGATTATTTCTGGTTAAGGGCATAATCCAATTTTGCACAAATATTTAGTGTAACAGAACTTTTCTGTCTACTGTGTCACTCTGGCCTGCAAACTCTGTTGTAGATGATCTCTTGAGAGTTCATAAATAGAAGGCCAGTCAAAATTCCCCATCTTCTTCTAACTAAAATACTTTTAGCAATGGGAAAAGTTGATGGGATATTACCAGTATTTTAAACACATGTCCCCTAAGTGATGAATAGGAATATGACTTATGCTTGGTGTAAGTCCTATGCCTACTTATATTTTAGTACTAAATATTGTAAGTGTTTTATTAATATGTACTTAATAATAGTATAGTTGGAAGGGACCTTGGAGGTCATCTAGTCCAACCCCCTGCTCAGGCAGGAAACCTATACCATTTCAGACAAATGGCTGTCCAGTCTCTTCTTAAAAACTTCCAGTGTTGGAGCATTCACCGCTTCTGGAGGCAGGTTGTTCCACTGATTAAATTGCTCTGTCAGGAGGTTTCTCCTCAGTTCTAGGTTGCTTCTCTCCTTGATTAGTTTCCATCCGTTGCTTCTTGTCCTACCTTCAGGCGCTTTGGAGAATAGCTTGACTCCCTCTTCTTTATGGCAGCCCCCATTGTGGCAGCCCTCCCTCTTCTTTGTGGCAGCCCCCATTATTCATCATATGATACTTCACTACAGTGAAGGAATTAGGGAAACAAATATAAGCATTTGGTACAAGAAATTCAAACTATCATCCACATTCACTTTAAGCATCATTTTAAATTTCTAGGGCAAGCCTAAGATAGAGTATTCAATTTTTCCTAGCAATGTTGTTTTAGATGAAAATCAGTGCCACACCAATCTCAAAGGCAGCTTGTTCTAAAATGTTATTTGAGCAAATAGTATCAAACAGACCAGCTGCCCAGATCAGTATGGACTGACATAATCTGCCAATCATGCAAGCTGTCCTGGAGCAAACACTTTAAAAAAAAGGAATTTGCCTTATATTGATTTTTTATTTATGCATACATTTGCTGAATTTTAAATAAAGAAATGTCACAGTAGCTTAATAGTTTGAAATAACAAAATCAGCTTTCTGCTGATTTTAATTTTTACTTACAGAAGAGTTTTTAAGATGAATTACACTGAAATAAAATGATATAGCAACCAGTTTGCTGGTATGTCATTTTCTCATTGTTAGGTCACAACAGTTTCAGGAAATGAGGTCCTTCTTCAATCAGATATTGACTTCATCATATTGGACTGGTTCCGTGCTATCAAAAACGCGATTGACAGATTGGTATGCATTTGTTTTAGATTTTGCTTTTATTAATTGTGCAGTAATTTAAGGTGTTCATATGATTTTGCAGCAAGTAAAGTTAAAAATGCATCTTCCTCATTCCCTCTGAATCAAGAAAAGTACCTATATCTGCTATTTAAAAGTGTTTCTGGAGTAAATTATAATTTGGATAGGTTTTGAAAAAAAGATGTATCTTTTCTGAAATTATGATGATTAAATATGTTGTAAGGCAAACATTTAATAACAAATGTCATTTAACATTTTCATTTTATGTCATTTATACTATATAGTCTTTAAGAGGACTATTAGTATAGTTGAATTCTTTGTCTATTATTTTCCTGTTAATTCGACTGAATAATACCAGTAAATATCTGTCTGACTGCTGTCCTTCCTTCCTTCCTTCCTTCCTTCCTTCCTTCCTTCCTTCCTTCCTTCTTTCCTTCCTTCTTTCTCTGACAGATCTCTCTTTTTTTAACAATTGCTTCCCCTACCCAATTTCAGATTGCATTTTTTCTTAGATGGTTTTCACCATCCCTATTATAAATTTCATATTTCATCCTTCCTAATTATGCTAAAACCATTTGAGAGGATCTGTATCATTTTTGGCTTGTGAGAAGAGACACCCTTCTTGCATATTTAATTAGATCTTGCCCAGACTGGCTTGTGGCATTTCAATGTGTAATATAGGCACTTCTTTTAAAATAATAGTAAGCAATTGAATAAGATATAAATGGTAAAGCTCTCTAATATGAAGATGCTATAGCATGCTATACGATGATAATTTTTCAAGACTTTAAGTGATGTCTTCTGGAAGCTGGCAGAACAATCTGACATTTAACAAGTTCAGTTGCTTGAATATTTTGCTGACACAACACACTAAATTTGTCATTCTATATATCTTTACCTGGAAATGAGACTCTGTGAACTAAGTGTCTGATAGTCTACCAGCGTATGCTGCCGATATGTCCACTAAAATTATCTCTAAGAAGGGGATATAATATATTTGCTCGTGTTTAATGAATATATGAAACTTTCCTATAACAATAAAAGAAGCATATTGCACATAACAGTATCGCTCTGTTCCTCTAATACTGACCAGAACAACATAAATGTGAAAAAGATACTTCATAAATACATGGATCCAAAATTAAAAATGAAAATTTTCATCTTATATTTTTATTTGTTGTGATGAAATAACAGAGACTATCTAAAGACTGCAAATATGAATCTTCTTACTTTCAATTAATTCTACAGTACATATGAATACATAGGCATCCAAAGCTAACCAGGATTATGACAAAATAATGAAATGTGATTTATGACATCATAATGCATGTCCTTCCTTTTCATTCTTACACTGCAGTGTCTAAAAGGAAGAACTTCAATCACAATACACATTTCATTTCTTATTCTTCCTTGCCACCACATTCCACCACCTAACGGACACAGAAACAATTGCAGTATAGTAATCTAAAAACACATTTAATTAATTAATTAAATTCATTTATAGCTTTCTCTTAAACCTAGTGTTAGAAGTACACTAGTATTTCATATGTTTATACACACATAAACATAAATGATGTAATTGTAAGTCCAAGAATAAATTCAGATATCAGTTAACATAAATAAAATATGAAAATAATGTCTTACCTAGTTAAAAGTATAAACAAAAAATCAGTTGAAGTTAAGGTACTTTCCAATGAATTCAGAGGATGGAATCAGAGAAAGTTGATTAAGCATGCAGTCAACATGTTCATGGAAATGGGTTTTTCAAGTACATAACATTACTGGATTGTGTTCCATTTAAGTCTCCTAAAATTTTTAACTTCATCTGTGTTTTCAAACCAATATATTTTCATGTCTGATTTTTATTTATAGAAATAAAAACTGATTTTAAGTTACATGTTTTTGTGAAATACTTTGTACAGTGACTTCTGTAAATGAATTTTTTTTACCGTGTACAAAAAAAGGGTTGTTTTGCTTTGTTTGCTTTTATTTTGTTTTCTAAATTTCTCTTACTTTCATCAATTTACACAAAATGTTTCTAAGGATATTTTCTATCATTTTATCTTTCTAGCCAAAAGAGAAGAGTTACACATCAAAGAAAAACGAGCTCAAAATTCAGAGATCTTCTAGCTCTGAATTACTGGGTGTTCATGCCGACAGTAAGGAACCAAAAACAGAAAATAGAAAGTCTTTAAGTAAGTAAAATTATTTTGGGTGATGAAAAGTTATAGAGAACATTCTGTCAGTAAGATACAGTGTTCTGTCTTGACTTTTAGACCCTCCAATGTGGTTTTTTTTTTTCAAAATTCTTTAGTTGTGACGGCTCTTGAAGAAGGGAAATGGGACCAAAAATTTATGGAGGGTGGAGTGATTAAAAATTCATGGCTTGCGTTCAGTGTGTGTTGGGTGCCAATTATGTTGGGTGCAGCATTAATGCATCATTAGGGAGCATGCATCAATTTGTGAATTCCTGATGCATCAGCACCGAATCCAAAATAAACATGGCACCAATCTTGTTTAGTCTAACAGTGATAACATTGTTATACATACAAAATTAGCAATATTTTGGAGGACTATATTTCATCTCCCAGGTTCAGATGCAATATGTTATTAAATAGCAGGGAAACACTCTTGCCTTTGTAGCTAGTTCCTGGGTTTCCTGGAGAGATGTAGTTGTCAGTTGTGGAAAACAGGATGCTGGATTAGCTTGGATGCAAGGCATGATCCAGCAAAGCTTTTGTTATATTCTTAAAGATCTAGCGCTTTACATATAAATGAATTTATGACAGAAACAGTTTGAACTATTTCAAAATATTGCTGATTATTTACAAGATAATGATCTCTGTATCATTATGTAAAAAAATTTCCAGCTGATTTATTTCACAAACATTGAATGCCACCTTAAGCATAGATTCTGGAGAGTTCACAAGAAGCAGCAGAAAGCAAAGAATAAAAACATAAGTACCATAAAACCAACAAAAAGCCATAAAAATAAAGGTAAACTCAATATAAATTTAAGCAACTACTGAGCAGTAATGTTGCCACATCCTACCCAATTCAGTAAAGCTGATGAAAAAGATACTTTAGCACTGATGACATTTACCTAGTTTGGCTAATGAAACATCTGCAAGAAAACAAATCAAGCTCAGAGAGCACCAAGGATCCCTCATTTCAACCCTGAGCTACAAATATTCTTCTTTATTGAAGATGCTCTTCATTTCCTTCTGAAAGAGTATCAAGTAGGGGAGGAAGGAGCATTCCACTGGGTCGAGACAAACTCATAAAAATCCAGTTCTTTGACTCCATTCCCTTGAGAACCCCAACCATATTCACTTGGGTAGAATTCATAAGCTCAGCAGACTCCGGTTAGAGAAAATAATGAGGATTTGGTCTATAAAGGGGTTTGTAGGAAGTGCCAGCACTTTGAATTCCACTTTGTACCAAATATATAGGTTCCATAGGAACTTTACTGGTGAGCAGACCATGAGAATGTAAGAATTTTATCTGAACTAAGAAAAAGGGAAATGACCAATGCATTGATTCAATTCTGCCTGGATTAAAAGGTCCACCTCCAGGGCTACATACCTCAGAACTCCACCAGATATTCTGCATATATATTCTGTCCTAGAGAACTTACTGAGATGCAAAAAAGCCAGCATTCCTCACACTTTTTAAAGAGAAGTCAAGTATATGAGCTCCTATGCTGAGTCCTATCAAGCAGACAGAGGGAAGGAAATGGGAGAAGAGAAACTGCAATGAATCACTGGATCCTCATAGCTCAGGATCACCTTGACTCTAGCAGCAACTCTGATGCATTTTGTTCAGCATTTTGTTCCTAGCCAGGTGCCATTGTAAGAGGGCAGGTGAACATAAAGATGAAGAAGATAACATCTGCTTTCCTTAGCCACTTAGTGTCAGCTTTCAGATGCATACTATTTCTGGAAGATGGTTAACTCAGTCAGCTACCTATACTGCAATTAGTTAAGAAGCTAAACGGGCAAATTCGATAGCTGATGCAGGCTGTATCAAATGCCCCAACATTTTAAGGGTAAATAATATTGAATGTATTTATTGTTCTAGCAATCAACATTTTATTTAACGTGTTCACATTAGGATGGGAATCTGACTCCTTTTCAGCCTTGCTAAAGATTCGTTTGTCTCTCCTTTGTTCAACCCTACTTAAAAGTGGCTCATGGAGAACAGCTCCAATCCATGGGCCCCTACCTCTTTGCCATTTTTTCTGGCAGGAAGCCATTAAACTGTCTCACCATTTGTTGTTGTCTTTTATGCTTCTTGGCATCATAATTCTAACATCTCTTCAGTAATGATTTAGAAGACAGATCAAGTTCCCACCAATGAGATAAAGTTAACAGACAACCCAGCACTTGAACCACAAAAAAAGTTGTGAGGAGCCCCTGCCGTGCTGAAACTTTCTTTTTAAAAGGAAGAACAATCCACTGTGAACTTGCACGGATTTCAGCTTTGTGTGTATGTTTATACAGCGTAGCTTGAATTGCCTTAAAAATATGTATTTCAAATTTTCTTTTGGCCCCTTGAGAGGGAGTAATTATGTGGAATTAGAAAAATGTTAGCATTTGCTTACTTATTAGTAGTCAAAGCACAAATTGTGTTGTCAGTTTTTTGCCTTTGGCTTTCCATGCCCTTAATGTTCACACCAGTATCATTGCCAGAATTATCAGCAGCCAGAGCCAAAATTGCTTTAAAAAAGGCCTGAGAAGTGGTAATGACACATTGTTAGCAGTTAACAGGTGGTCGTTCCATTGTCCAGTTTGACTGCAAAGCTCAGAGACGATCCATCCAGGATTTGTGAGAGGGCATTTTAAAAGAGTTTTAAAAAGTGGAATAGTTGTGTTTCTTGGCTAGTCTTTGGAAACCAAGGACTGAAGAACAAGATCTTACTTAAAGTAAAATGAATGAGAAATCAGCCTCTGATTTAAGATTTGAAATGGCATTTGTATGTTTAATGTTCTCCTGATATTAAATGCTGGGGTTCTGCCTTATCAGACTCCTTAGGTATTCAGCCTTCACTTTTCTACAACTCGAAAGTGTTTAGACTTAAAAGAACACTCAGGTGTTATTACCTGGAATGTGCATTTGCATCTCATGTTTCTTATATTGTAGAAAGTTATCAGTGTGAATTATGCATGCATGTAAAATTTGCTGGATTACCGTAACTGTTTAAAGAATCCTTATTAAGACTATATCACATATTCTATGCAAGAGCATATTCCTAGAGAACCAGTTTGGTATAGTGATTAAAGGATCAAGCTAGAAACTGGGAGACTGTGAGTTATAGTCCACCTTAGATGAAAAGCCAGCTGGGTGACTTTGGGCCAGTCAGTTTCTCTCAACCCTAGGAAGCAGGCAAGGGCAAATCACTTCTCTAAACTTTGTCAAGAAAACTCCAGTGACTTCTTCAGGTGATCAAAGGAGTCATTACTAACTCAAAGACACAAACAAAATGTTTTTGACTATGTTGTTTATAATTGAAAAATGGTTGGATGTTAGAATGGAGAAATAATTGCAAATAAAGGAACTGGATACTTGACCATATCACTCTGTTCTGTTTTCTAAGGTTTTGACTTGCTCCAGTATTTTGCTAAATCTTTTCATCCACAGGTAGGAGAGGTTCAAGCAGGGATCAAGTTAATAAGATGAATGGTTGAAGCATTTTCCTATCCACAACTATTATTCCACTCACAAAGACTGCTCTAAAAAGACTACAAAAATGATAGAAAAAAATAAATAAGATTCATGTATTAACATGCATCTTATCCTAAATAACTTAATGTGGTTTTTTTAAGAAAAGCTAAATATGTTTCTTAACTATATGGGTAACCACACACTTTATTATTAATTGAAACCTATCCAGCTATAAATAGATTTCCAACCCCTAAAGCTGACAAACAAATTTTATATCATTTAAGCATGCATATTTGTATATATGTGTTATCTTTTGCACGTGTATATTTGCACAAGGCTATTCCTTGACTCAAGAACACTTAAACATTTATCATACAATGACTGCAAGTGAAGGTCAGTTCAGAAAATGCTTATGATTTTCTTAACATTTCCATCATTCTGATTTTCTTTTCAGTTTTTTTTTATGCTACATTATTTCTTTACAGGTAAATGCAATTTACTACTATTTAGGGATATTCAGTGGCCATTCAGTGGCCGTTATACCTTCAACAAGATATATTGTGGTTCCTATTCAGAAGCATAATAAATTAATTATTTATCAGACATTACTCCTTTCTACAGAACCTAATTAGACAGAGATCCTGGAGCACAGTCAGAGCTAAGCAAGAAAGAATTTGGATTTCAGAGTTGACCATTAATTTACCACCTTCATGCAATAATTTTACTTAGAACTAATAGTCTTTGGATGGGACTCTGAAAAATCCATTTCTTCAGCTGTTCCCTTTCTGCAACTGCTGCAGCTAAAGCCAGAAAGCATTAAGTTGTAGGTACTTTTTGCTTAGGGAAAACTATTTTGCATATTGTAATATTTTCATAGGAATTATGGTATCCTCAGATCTTAAATCATTTGGCTATATCCAGCCTTAGGTCATTCTGGGTAGAAAGAGTGTAAGAAAGCTTTTATTCAAAATACATTTGACATAACAAAAAGGTGTTCTGGTTCTCTGATTTGTTCCAATATCCTTTGTTTGGGTTCGAATTTTGGATTGTTTCTCAATCCTGTCTGGATTAACCCAAATTTAGAACTAGGTGGATTGAGCTTAGATGCTGTCTGATGTCTGGAATGATTCAGAGCTTTTTTTGTTATATCTCTAACCTCCCTCATCTTCTCCTTCCTAAACTTCAGTGACAATGAATGAAGTTTCTACAGTCCATTCCTTGTGAATCCGTGTAAATCAGGTTTCAGATGCATGCCCTGTGTGTATTTTACAAAAACTAGTAATATCAGGAACTATAGGAGCTATATTTCTTAAAAGATCTGAGTGCTACTGAGAATGTATGCAGTCCCTAGGACTTGAAACATGAGGTTTCTACAATAATAGAAGTGCAACTGAAATCCACCCAATTTAAAGTTGGATTTATTTCAAACATCCACTGGATGGTTTCCAAATTCTTTTGATTTTATTGGGATCAGTTTTGAACTGCAATAGGGGATTCTCCCATCATTTCTTTCCAAAATAACCCTCACTTGCTTTAGTAGAAGCTTTTTATATTTTGGGTTGGAGCTATAAAGTGATACAAATCTGCTTTACACTGAGTCAGATGCCTAATGCAATTATGTTGACTGTGGCTGACTGCAACTCACCATAGTTTCAAGAAGGTGTTATTCCAGATCTACCTGGATTGCTGCAGAAGAAAAATGGTCAATTTGCCCCAGAAACATGGGTTTCGGTAACACTTCTCTGCACTGGGTGGATATACAATGGTCAGACATGTTTTGCTTGGATCCTTTTTTCTTCCTACCATTGTTATGATAAAAGAACTACTATAAATTTTCTGGATCAAGACCAAGCTATGAATAACCATCTCTATTCCCTTCAGTGCATGCATGTTTATCCCCATCCACCCATCCAATGAAAGCAAAGGGTGCTTCCTAGGAAGAAGAGTGCTCTTTAGCTATTGATTTATTTATAAGTAATCTGAAAGACAAAATGCTTGATAATGAAATGCAGTCCAAAAGCAGTATATTTCCAGCCTGTTTCTACCATTTGAATCTGGGCTTTTATTTCTTCTTTAAATTATTTCAAGTGCTTCATGGACATTTCTGGAAGCCTATTTTTTACCTCAAAAGGAACAGAAATATGTTTGAAGAAACAAGCTTGTTTCCTAGGATAGTGGCACAGGTGTCTGTATCATATTTTGTGTTGTGTCCTGGGCCTGATGAGGAAACTCAGCAGGCCCAAAATTGTTGCAAATGGTCCCAGACATTCTAAAAGCTGCCTGGGACCAGACAGAGTGGCGCCAGCCTTGTGCGCATGCGCAAGGCGTGAAGAAAAAAGAACTCTTATTGGTTCACGCTGTCCGGGGTTCAAGCCCTATAAAAAGGCCTGCGTGCCTTTTGCTTTTTGCTTGGAGTTGGAGTAGGAGAATAAAGCATTGTTAGTTGTCATCATGAGTCTTCATCATCTGCCCATGAACGGAGGACACAACACTGGCGACGAAGGTGGGATCCTTTGTAAACTGAATAAAAAGATTTAAGGACTTACCTGGGAAGTCCTGAAGAGGGGAAGTTGGCATCTGAATCAGCATCCCAGCCTGCCAGTGTAGTGTTGCTGGAGGGTGAGTTCAGCTAAAAGACCCTTTCCCCAAACAGCAGTTTGCAGAGGAAACGAGTGGTGAAGATCGTAAACTTTACAATGTCGAAGATTGGCCGCTTGACTGATTTCGATGTCTCCCACCCAGAGAGATGGAATTCCTACGTAGCACGGGTGGAGAATTACTTCAGAGTAAATCAGATTAGAGAAGACGGCCTGAAGGCAGCAACTCTTTTGTGTGCCTGTGGACAAGAAGTTTTGACATCGCAGAAAATCTGGTGGCCCCTGTACCTCTGGAGTAAGTAGCATATGCTGACTTGAAGAAAATGTTGAAGGAACACTTCCAGCCGAAGTTATTTGTCATTGCTTGGAGGCACACGTTCGAGCAGAGAGACCAGAGGCCGGGTGAATCTGCTGTGGCCTTAAGGCAACCGGCCAGGCCTTGTGAGTTCAAGGATCTGGAAGAGAGGCTGCAAGATCGCTTTGTCTGCGGCTTAAGGAGCAGAGACTTACAACAAAAGATTTTTGCAAAAGAAGATGTCTCCTTCCAAGATGCGGTGCGAGAGGTGGCAGCTGAGGAAGCAGCAGGAGGAGCTGTGAAGGCCTTGCGCCTCACCAGGAATCCTCCAGAAACAGCTACCGTCCATCAAGAGGATGCTCGAGAAGGATCAGAAGTGGATCCTGAAGAGAAGGTCGACAGACTTCACCAGCCAGCTGAGAGGAGGCAGAATTGACGTCCGGCCAAGGCCCCAGCATCTCTTCAATGCTTCAGGTCCGGAGGACCCCACAAGCGAGCTGACTGCAGGTTTCGCTCCACCATCTGCAGGGTGTGTGGCAGGCAGGGCCACATTGCATCCATCTGTTTGGGTTGCCAGAAAGTTCAACCTCGGGAAGAATTGCTTCAGAAAGGTACAGGGTCCCTAGCCAAAACAGGGTGGGTTTCTGCGCATCGCGCAGGAGCATTCTAAGAACAGGAACACACAAGCCCCTTAAGAAGAAACTTTCCCTTAACATAAGGTTGCAAGGGGTTCCCTTATTAATGGAGTTGGACACAGGGTCCACTCTTTCCATTATTTCAAATAATACCTTTAAAAGGATTTGCAGCAGTAGTGGGCGTCGAGTTAAACTCAGGCCATCAAATTTAATACTCACTGACTTTCAAAAAATTCTACAGTGTGTGTTAAGGGGGAGGCCACCCTTAGGGTACAGTATAAGGATTTTGAAGGTTCCCTAGATGTGGTTGTTGGAGGTGATCGTATGAGTCTTATTGGACTTGATTGGTTCGAGGCTCTGGGAATCCAGGTAACTGGGCTGCACAGTTTGCAAACGCTGGGGCTTGCAGAGGTTTGCAAGGAGTTTGTAGATGTGTTTAGTTCAGAGCTAGGATCCTACAAGGGGGCCCCCATTTCGCTACGTTTAGACCCAACCATCACACCCATCAGGGTTAAGCCTAGGAGGGTACCTTTTGCCCTCAAAGGTAAGATAGATGGTGAACTGGAAAAATTGCTTCAGCAGGGCATTTTAGAACCTGTGGGTTCTAGTCCATGGGAAACTCCCATAGTAACGCCTCTAAAGACTAATGGAGAAATACGTATATGTGCAGACTATAAGTGTACACTGAATAAGGCATTGCAACAGCACGCTTATCCAGTCCCTGTTGTAAGCCACATCCTGGCCTCCCTCAAGGGGGGGCACATTTTTGTGAAACTTGTCCTGGCACAGGCCTATCAACTGCTACCTGTTGATGAGGCAGCTGCAGAGGCCCAGACTATTGTAAGTCACAGGGGGGCCTTCAAGGTCAAGAGACTGCAATTTGGGGTCAATGTAGCCCCTGACATATTCCAAAGTATCATGGAGAACACAATTCCATGTATTCCTGGGGTCTGTCCCTACTTTGATGATGTCCTCATTGCTGGGGAGTCATCTCAAAATTTAGCAGAAAGATTAAGGGCCGTCTTGCTTCATTTTAGAAAAGCAGATTGCCTTTAACTCAGGTAGAAGCAGACCCTGCTCCTGCCATAAATATTCTTTCCATTCAAGAGTTGCCTGAATCTCCCCTCAATGCTAGGGATGTGGCTGCTGAAACTGCCACTGACCACACGCTTACACACGTGCTGACATGGGTGTTGTCAGGATGGCCTGACTCGTGTCCAGATGCAACATTTCAAAGTTTTTGGCAAAGGAGACATGCACTGTCTACCTTTAATGGGTGCCTTTTATGGGATAGCAGGGTAGTTATCCCAGCCTCACTGAGGTCTAGAATCTTGATCTCTCTGCATGAGGGACATCCTGGGATAGTCAGGATGAAAGCACTTGCGTGCAGCCATCTTTGGTGGTGTGGGCTCGATAAAGCCATAGAGGCCCAGGTGCATGGGTGCCAAGTGTGCCAACAGTCTCGGCCTGAAATGCCGCAAGCCCCATTTCATAGGTGGGAGGAAACTCAAACCCCATGGTCTAAGGTGCATATAGATTATGCTGGGCCCTTTCAGGGGCAATTCTTCCTGGTTGTTGTTGATAGCCATTCTAAGTGGCTAGAGGATGTTCCTGTTTCCTCCACTACTACTGCCAGGACCATCCAGGTGCTGAGAGGAATTTTTGCATCACACGGTCTTCCAGATGTTCTGGTTTCAGATAATGGCCCTCAATTTACCTCTTCTGAGTTGCAGGCTTTTCTTCAGGCCAACCTGATCTGGCATGCACCATCGGCTCCCTTCCACCCATCTCCAATGGAATGGCAGAGAGAATGGTGCGCACCACCAAAGATGCCCTCAAGAAACTGATTTATGGTAACTGGCAGCACAGGTTAGCTGACTTTCTTCTTGCACACCGCACCACACCTTGCACGACCACAGGAAAGAGCCCAGCTGAACTCTGCTGGGGTCGCAGACTCATTACTAAATTGGACAGGTTGCACCCAGACCGGGTGACTTCACAGGTGTCACATCCGTGGGCACCAAGGAGACTGCAGTTGGGTGATCTGGTCTGGGCTATGAACTACACTCCTGGTCATCTGTGGGTTCCTGCTGTCATCTGTAAGATCTCTGGACCTCTATCATATGAAGTGACCTTGGGAGATGGCCGCGTCCTGCAGTGCCACATCGACCAACTGTGTTGCTGGTTGTCCCCTGTGGATTCCGCCCCTGCCTCTGCTCTCAGGGGGGGGGAGAGGGCCCAGGAATTAAGTAGCACTTCAGGTCAACCTCCTGAGACACAATCTCACACTTCAGGTCAACCTTACAAGACACAATCTCACTGTTCCTGGGACGTACTGCAGGTTGCTAGGGATTTCCCACGGACAGTGCAAGGACATCCTTAGAGTTCAGCTATTGCACCGAACAAGGAGTCATGTGTATCTGCTCCAAACAGGAATTCACCTGAGGTGGAGTTTGCCATTGAGGCAGCTCCTGATTCTGGCACCTTGGCCACTGGGGACTGGGAGTATTGGGCCACACCTGCAACCCAGGTCATGTCCAAGACTGGTCACAGGCTTGAGGGACTAAGTTCCTTGGAGCCATCCAGAGTAGTTGGGGAATCCTCAGCCAATTCAGAGGGTTGGGGAATTTCAGCTGCTCTCACGGAGCCTGGGGAGAGCTCTGGCAATTCTGCCGGCACGCCTCACTGGGGTCACCTGCAAAACTTGTGCATAAAAGTCTTGGTCTAGCGAGCCCAACAGATGGGCTGGTAGGCCAAGTGCCATTAAGAACAACTCCTGGTCTGCCTAGCCGGGCAGGTGAGCTGACAGGCCAGGCACCCTCCCTAACCTTGCATAGGTCACAACGGGCTAAGCCCCCTCCTAAGCATCTAGGCGAATATGTGAGGTTCTTGTCAGTACAAGGGACTTTACAAGTCTAGGTTGAGGAGATGGGACCTTTGCGGGGTAGAAGATAGACACGCAAATTCCACATTAGAGAGTGGGTTGGTTGGCTAACTCTGTTAGTAGAAGAAGGGTGTCTGCATGTAAGCAGACTATTATTTTCTTTTGATTTATTTTATCATGATTGTAAAGAAATTGGAATTGTGTGTGTTCTATCCAGGGGGGAGGGGTGTTATGTCCTGAGGAAACTCAGCAGGCCCAGAATTGTTGCAAATGGTCCCGGGCATTCTAAAAGCTGTCCGGGACTAGACAGAGTGGCGCCAGCCTTGTGCGCATGTGCAAGGCGCAAAGAAAGAAGAACTCTTATTGGTTCACGCTGTCTGGGGTTCAAGCCCTATAAAAAGGCCTGCGTGCCTTTGCTTTTTGCTTGGAGTTGGAGTAGGAGAATAAAGCATTGTTATTTGTCATCATGAGTCTTCATCATTTGCACACGAACGGAGGATACAACATTTTGCATTACACCAGAACAGCATAGCGCACAAGGTAGGATTTCTTCCTATTCTCTTGTTCCATTCCCAATGTGTCCTGCTAATATGCTCCAGGAAGTCTCTCAATTTCCCAGAGCAGATGTGGGGGAGACAGTGCATGGATAGCAACAGTGAGGAGATTACATTATTTCCATCAAGCGTTTCCATCCTGCTAATAAATGTCCAGAATTGAATACAAGTAGATCTCAACTTACAACTGGTCACATGATGACAATTCAAAGTTACAATGGACTCTCCAAAAGCTATTTATGATGTGGTTTTGAAGTTCAGACATCCTCCCCCTTGCAGTCACATAATGACATTTTGGGTGCTCACAATCATCCCACATTTATAGTCATTTGCAGCACCCTGAGTTCTCATGTCTATGCTTCACAATAGTTCTGCTGGAAACTGGTATTTACTTTTGGTTTTCAGCAAAAACTGGTCCATAGCTAACAATGACCGTGGGTTTCACTTAACGACTGTGGTATCCAATTCATGACTACCTCATTTCCTTTATGATCACCTTGAAAAAGTTCATAAAATTGGGTCATGTGGTGGCCCACTTTACAACCCTCATGACTTATGACTGTAATTGTCAGACTCAATTACGGTCATAACTCAAAGACTACCTTTATAGCTCACTACTTTTTTTTACTTTGGCTTCGGGGGCTTTTGACCTTTATTTTTTCATATCATGTATACTTAGAACAAATTCATATATTGCTGATAAAAGAGGAGTCCCTGTGGATTTTATTCCACTAATTATAGCAGATTCTGTGGGGGGGGGTGTTCATCTCTATTTCAAGGACATTGAGTCAGCAATGTCTGAAGACATTTCTATGGTCATTTGGCCAGCATGACATCACGGAGCACTATTATCTTCCCACCAAAGTGGTACCTATTTATCTACTTGCATTTCCATGCTTTCAAACTGTTAGGTTGGAAGGAGCTGGGGCAAGGACAGGAGCTCACCCCATCATGTGGTGCTCAGGTCATAAAACTGGGCTGCCAGCTATCCAGCCAACAGACCCAGTGTCTTTATCACTGAGCCAGCATGCCACCCCTTCTTCAAGGATGGAGCTAATATATTAAGTGAAAGAAATATCAGATATAATTTGTTCCCATATGTCTCTTGCCTTACAGATGAAAAGACTAGGACAGCTAGCAGCTACAGTATAATCATCAAAAGAAAAGCAATCCTTGCTTGTAGGCTTATAGCCTAAAAGACACAAGAGAAAGAAATATAGAGAAATTAGAAAAAAAGCATTGTAATGAAAGCTGAAACAGAAAGTGATTAAGTCTCTCAGAACTATCTTGAAACCAATCCATGGTCATCTCCTTGTCCTATTCATCCCACATATCTTTAGTTTATATTGTGTGCATTTTCCTAGTTATGTTCTACCCTCACTCTCACACATTTACTCTTTATGAAGAAAAGTAACTGTCAACCATCCAATCAGCAAATTCAACATTGAGAAAACTCTATGGCTTCAAGGTGCCATAAAAGATAAAACTTTATTGAATACACATCTCGGTACTGAAGAAGCAAAATCAGCTCTAAGTTTCCCACGCAAAAATCTGGTTAATTAACAATAGTTCTCAATAACCCCCATCCACCAAGTGTTCACATTTCCCAATTAAATTTCTTTGGTTTGTTATGAGAACAGTCCACTTCTCCGTTAGACATCTGGTTTTGCGACCTTCATTCTCATGGTCTGTAGACAGCTTCTTAAAATCTTGTTTCTCTCAAGCTATTCCCGCCCCCTGTTTCTATGGCAAGTTGAGTAGTGACAGAGGTTAGCAAGCATCTTAGCAATTCAGTCTTGACAGTGTTGCAAGAAACTCAGTGTCATATTCTGGCTGAATAAGCCCAACCAAACAAAACACTAGAGACATTATGAACTCCAATGTTAACTTTATTAGGCAAGAAACAATCCGGCAAGTTAGAAGGAAAGCTAACTCTAAAGCTATGGCAGGAAACAGATAATTAAAAGAGTAAAACTTCCCCTCCCCTCTCTGACAGCTCATTGTCCAATATATCTTTTGGTAATTGTTATGAGAAGAAAGTATAGTTCACCAAAACAACAGCTCTCACGTTGATAAGGAGCACCTGTGGATTCAAAGTCTCCCTTCTTTCCCCCTCCCACGCTGTTGGCAAATTAGAAGCATGCAGAGGTCCTAAAGACAGTAGACTTCACAGCTTGACACTCTGATGGGTCAAACAGAAGCTGGTTTCTGAATAGTATCACAATTTTATGAATATTCCTTGGAGCTATGGGGAGTGCAGGGAAATCAATATCCTCTTTATCGTGAGCAGCTTAATCAATTGATGATGCATATGTTGAAGTTATATAGTTTAGTCCCACATATTTATTTATTTATTTATTAGACTTATATACCGCTTTAAGTGAAAACACTCTCTAAGCGGCGTACACCAGTAAGCAATGTATATATATATTTACATTGCCCCCAACAATCTGGGTCCTCATTTTACCTACCCCGGAAGGATAGAAGGCTGAGTCAACCTTGAGCCGGTGAGATTTGAACCGCTGACCTGTTGAACACAGTCAGCTAAAGTGGCCTGCAGTACTGCACTCTAACTGCTGCTTGACAAGAAGTGCTAGACTGCTTTCTGCAATGGTGTGGTTATTCCTTTGGGTGCCAGTGTTATGAAGTCATCACCAATCTTCGCAAAGGTCCATGTTGTGCTACATAATAAGTGTTACTTGAACAAAGTAGAATAGTACTATATCACAAGGGACATTTCTATTGATAGAATTAAGAAAATTTTGGCCGAGCAGCTCTTCGGTACATATGCTGTTTTCAAGGACATTGTATTATGATGCTATGTGTATTTCCTTAACCTGAGAAATAATCGAAATATAAAATTTCTTGCTATTTTCACTAGTTCATCTTGTGTGATTCCTGATTGATTGTTTCTCTGCCATCCATTCTTTTATACAATCATAAGTAATAATTATATGGCAATATCAATTTTTCCTTCACTTTGTAGTACTTTTTTAAAGGACATCAATTTGTTTTGAGCCAAAATGTAATTATATAGCATCCATATAAGCATTTTGTGCAAAAAGCTATATTTACTGAAATATTCAAATTTTAGTCCTACAGAACATAGATTTTTTTTAAGCGCTATTGTTAAACAACAACTTTTGTTAAAAGCAGAGCTTTTAACAGACAACTGTTATTATTGGTACAATTATATAAGAGCAATATTTTTCATAGTATTTAACAGGAGGTCTTTACTACTTTATTAATAGGACTAAATTACTACATTACAATATGGTAATGTAACAGTAACATGATTTCTGATTTTTATGTCACGAACATTAATACATAGGCTATAATATTTATTCATGCTTCATCCAGAATATACTTCATAGGTTCACATATACTCCCAGGTTTTTTTCCTCCCAGCCTTACACCAGGCAACCAGAAAACAAAAGGCCATAACTTATAAAAAGATGGAATTGTGGAAAGTTTCACAAATGCCCTCTTTCCGGGGTGGAATCAAAGTAGACTTTTTGCCTTTGAATCTGACACACTTCTAATAAACGCTCAGATTTTAGAAAATTATTATTTATTTTTGATGAAGGAAGCAAATTTGAGAATTCGAATGCAAGTAGTTGGAAACAACGGCAGTCATAGCATTTAGCCAAGTTACAATTGCCTGAAGTGGCCTCGTATTGCAAACATTATTGCCGCATTCTAATTGAAAGTAAATAGTTGTTGCTTTATGAGTATAGTGCATTGGCAATAATTTGTTCATTCAAGTTCTTTTGTTTATTGGGAGTACATAAGAGTACACGTTATTGTGAGTAAAATTTTCATGATTTCACCATTGTTGTCATTCAGATATATATTATTTTTATACAACAGTAGAGTGAAAAACATGTCTAATTTTGGATTAGATATTAGTTTGGAGTTTAAGTGGCAGTGATAAGCAATATAAGAGAGGATTAGTCAATGAATACCTTGGCCATAGGTTGCTATCATTGGTTTATTCTTCCTTATCCAGTAACAACCTCTCATCTCTGACTTTGAAACCCGAACAGTTTTAAACTGGGTTTTTGTTTCAGTTGCTTAATCCCCTTTCATATATCATGTTCAAGTGCTGGAATAATTTGCACATCATTTAAGAATATTTACTTTGAAATATTCACCTCAAGCCTTTTTTGTATATCCTTTCTCTCTAAAGATTTGTAGTATTGGTTTTGTTCTCTGAGGTATAAAAGACCTGGGCAAACTTTATTCCTGTTGTTTCAAGATTAGTGAAATAAAATGCATATTTATTCAACCGGGAGCCAAAGAGGCTTTTCATAAAGATGATCATACACAGAACCCTAGGGAATGGTATAATATACAATGCCTGCCTTAAAAACCTCTCTAGACTTGTTCAAAATGGTATTGAATGACTTAAGTTCAAAAACATAAAGCAACTACAAATACATTCTTTCTAAATTTATTTTATCTTTGTTCTGAAGGAGAGAGCTGCATATTCTTAATAAAAAAATGAACTCAATATTGGTGAAATCTGTATAGCAAACTATAGAAAGGAATATTTCAAACAGGCTTCAATTCCTCTAAAGTGAAGGATTATTAAGTACAGTAGTCCTGCCTTTGTCCAGTATTGTAAATATCTGTTATAATTGTTTAGTTACACCTGTAATCTTGTAAAAGGGTATTTAAAATGGTTTCATGTTTCTTTAAACAGTACTTTATATTTATACAACTCAGATTTATACTATTTGCTATTTGAGCCTGTAGGATAGAAAATTCCTATTGCTACCATATAGTACAGCTAAACAGCTTCTTTAAGCAATAATTTATATCCATATACTGTAATTTGCATGGTAAGTAACGTTAGAGGATTCCAAGGTTAATCATTTGCACGTTTTCTCTCTCTCAGTTAAACTTTCCTCGTACTGGAGGTTAGAATATAAACATTTAGGTCCATGTTTGTTTCCTGCATATAAAATCAGTGTGTCTAATAGTTGCAGTGTGGATAGGACCAGAGAGACTTCAGATCAAAGGCTAATTCATCCATCAAAGTGGTTGTGTAATCTTGAGCTGGTACCTTATATAAGAGAACAATGATCACCCTCTTGAGTTCCATGGAAGGAAGACTGGATCTACACATTATATACCAGCGGTTCTCAACCTGTGGGTCGTGACCCCTTGGGGGTCGAATGACCCTTTCACAGGGGTAGCCTAAGACCATCGGAAAACACATATTTCCGATGGTCTTAGGAACCGAGACACCGCTCCTCTATCCGTCTCCGCACGGCTTTGAGCTGGGCGCCATTGCAGCACCATATTCGTTTCCGTCGAGTATCTCCTAAGGGAAGCTGCACTGCTTTGTGGCCCTTTCCGCGGAGGAGGCTGAACTAAGCTCTGCCAGCACTGCCACCCTCTTGGCTCTCTCTCTCTCTCTTGCTCTCTCTCCCTCTCCCCACCTGGGTGCTTCTCTAACCAGGCTGGGCAGAGCCGGCGAAGTGGCCTTCTTGCCCTCCCTCCCTGGCCAGCGACCTTTGGAAGTGAGGCGAGGACAGGTGAGGCACGCTGAGCCCCGGGCGCAGTGGTTGAGTGGGTGTCATCGGTGTACGCTTGGAGAGCCCTTAGGTTTGGGGGTCACCACAACATGAGGAACTGTACTAAAGGGTTGCGGCATTAGGAAGGTTGAGAACCACTGTTATATACAGATGTATAAAAACAACAACAACAAAAGTATGCAATTTGATGATGACAGCTGGTAATCCATCTTAAATAGGCTTCAGATTCGGAAATCTGAAATGTGGATGGGCAAAGAGTACACAATTTGAAATATCTTGTTTCAGCTCCCTAGTGACCTCCAAACTCATTGTGAAGATTACAAAATGAAGATATGCTAGCGAAATTAGTGGCAAACCATTTTGGTCCAGTAGGTTGCCTAAGTTAGGGGCTGCCAGAGTTAGACTTGTATGGATCTTTTGGCTGCTATATCCCAATTATTTGAATTTATGCAGCCCTACCTTAGTTCTTTCCTAACATCGTAACAATGAAATATAATTGTTTCATTTAAAGTTGGCCTTTAAAACGTTGCTTTATGTTTTAAAATACTGATTGTCTCACTAATTTGAGACATGACAAATAAATCTATATACTTTTCTGATAAACCAACTTTGTTACTCAAAATAAAATCAACTATGTATTACATTCCCTTATCAGGACTAATCCCTAACTTTTACAGTGTATGAATCAAACATGCATTATAAGGTACAAAATTACTGTAAGCCATGCATCCAGTTGACCTCAGTTTTGCATTTCCTTTCTAGAAAAAAAAAGAAATATTTTTTACAACCTGTACTGAAAATATTCAATTAATAAAACTACTGATGTTAGTTTAAGAACTCCTATTTACATCTTCCACATTGCTGAACCATGACAAGCTTGTATCCAGTTGAACAAGAAACCTCTGAGATGGCATGCCTCTGTGACTTGATCCTGTGTCCCCTTGTATGCATTTTTATACAATTGTGTTTCAAAATCATCAGTGATGGCATTCTTTGCTAACATTATTATTTGCTTTACTTCTGATTAATCCTATTAATTATTTATTAGTCTTTGTTAGAATTAGTCCTAATTAGTACTTCCTAGTTACAGTTTTGTAGAGAACAAAACTGAATCTCAATTGTATTATTAGCTATTTATAACTAATCCAGAGGTTAGCTTCCTAGTGGTTTTGAAATAAAATCTCTCTCTCTCTCTCTCTCTCTCTCTCTGTGTGTGTGTGTGTGTGTGTGTGTGAGAGAGAGAGAGAGAGAGAGAGAGAGAGAGAGAAGGAGGAAGGAAGGAAGGAAGGAAGGAAGGAAGGAAGGAAGGAAGGAAGGAAGGAAGGAAGGAAGGAAGGAAGGAAGGAAGGAAGGAAGGAAGGAAGGAAGGAAGAAAAAGTGATGGGGATAAGAGGGTATAAAAATATATATGTATCAAATCAGGATTTTTGATTAAGGCAAAGAATACTCATTGACCTTGCTTACTTGCTGTTGTTGTTTGTGGTGGGGAAATCTTTTAAATCCAGACTCTAATGGATGGAAGCACATTCCTTAATTAATCAATTCCTTAAAAACAAGTGTGTTCCCCACTCCTCCTGTTGGTTCCACTACTCCAACTAAAATTCCAATTAGACAATTTAAGGGAAAACAAGTTAAAGAAGGTTATTCAGTGAATGTTAGTCTGAGGGGGAAAAAAAACCCTCTTCTATTGGAGTAAAGCTTTCTTCTGATTTCAAAGCTCTTTTTTTATCTTTACACATGAATTCATATCTAAATCAGTGGAAAGGCTGACATTTGGGGGAGAAAAATAATGTTTGTTTTCTGTAATCAAAATATAATAATAATAATAAATTGAATAGAGCTGGAAGGGGCCTTGGAGTTCTTCTAGTCCAACCCCCTACTCAAACAGGAGACCCTATAGCATTTCAGATAATCTTTTCTTAAAAACCTCTAGTGAAAAAGCACCCACAACTTTTGAAGGCAAGTTGTTTCACTGGTTAATTGTCCTCAATGTTAGGAAGTTTCTCCTTAATTGACTGTGCCCCTGGACAGAAAATATACTTGTAATCAGAATAAAGGAATTGATTTTCACAGAGAATCACAGAAAGATTTACAGAAGATAGAGTTGTGAATATAAATGTTTGGTCATAAATAAATGCCACTAAAATGGAATTCCAATTGTCCATCTGTAAATTCCAGTAGATGTTACTTATTGTAGAATTCCTTCCTCCCTCTCCCCCTCCCTCTCCTTCCAATATCATTCATATGCTTCAGGATTGTCCTCTCCTTATGAAACAATATATATTCACTTTTCAGGTGACCTTTTTGCTGCTCAGCTAGATTTAGCTCTGTGACTCTGCTTTGAGTTCTGTTAGCTGGAAGCTTTCCATCTTTGTTGGACATCTTGATTTATCTCCTCTTTGATCAGAGATATCAGTTCCTTGTCTTCTGTGTGGTAAGGTTATATCATTTAGTATTCTTTTGTAGTGGCGTGTGTCTGTTTTCTCTGTACATTGATTCAGATTTAAACAATGCTTTTTTTGTAAAAAAAAAAAAAGGTGCTGGAGCTCACACATGTCATAAAACCCGCCTTGCCTACCCTACAAGGTTCCATCTCAAAAAGGTGCCAGAACTCTGTTCTGGGCGTTCTATGACAAAAAAAAAGCCCTGGATTTAAAGATCTGTAACAGTTTTGTTTTCCATGCAATTGTGGCTGTCAACCCAGATGCCTACCAGACATGTACACAACAACTCTTACGTTGAAATTTATAGTTTAACATATCAGAATTGCATTTAGGAGCCATATCAATTTTTCAGGTCTTTTTCAGGCTCCACAAATATATTAAAATTGAGCTTCTGGTTCTATTTGGATTTTATCATATATAACTGCTAGATCATATTTTATCAGCTAATATATATATATTTAATTTTCCATCTCTTTTCTTCCATATTCATCTGTTATATTCACCTAAGTCTCTTTTGATATGTGTGTGTTTCTGTGGGTTACCCTCTAGTAATATCCCTAGGTAAAAAGTAAACGTCTCAGTGACTTCTCTAGGTCAAATCTGTCCTGTTCATCAAAAAGAAATATTATTGGCAAAAGGAAGTTCAGGACCATATAGGTTGGAAACATGTGGAAGAGGCATCCTGCAGGGGATAGACAATGGCTAAAATGATGATGATGATGATGATGATGATGATGATGATGATGATGGTGATGATGGTGGTGGTGGTGGTGGTGGTGATGGTGGTGATATATATCCATAATAATTTAAAAGAGGTGTTAACCTAGAACTGTCAGCTAAATAAGAGTAGGATCAGACAACCAGATACTATATTATCCATTAATAAAATGTTTTCATTCCTTCCTTCTCTTTTTGCCTCCTATTTTGAAACAAAACAAAACCCCCAAAACTATTAAGTTTTCATCTATTTGCTAAAATATTTTACTTATATATTCCACCTACTGAAGCAGAAAACATATTTTTCAAGAGAAGATAAACTTGGGATAAATATCTGAGAATTTCAATGCTTATCAAGCTAAGACCTAAAGTAATATTATATATACTTCCAAACTGTCAGCAGTGAATCCTGGCCCCAAATTAGTTTTTTTCAGGATTGAGAAGAATGGATTTAATTTAAGGATGTTGGCAAAAAATACACTTTATTGTTTTGATTTGAACGAACTTCATCCATTTCTTTGCCATCTGCATGTTTAGACTGAAATATGTTTGTCTGTTGCATTACTGGAAAATCGAGCTTTTTTTGTACCACATCTTTAAATATGTAGATTCTGATCCACAAACCAGTTGGAAATAAAGCTAGCTTCAAAAATCCAATCCCATATGTCTTTGGTTGTATCCATGGTGATATCTGATCCCCATTGCATTTACCACTGCCCCTGAATGGTGGTTCAAATTTCTTCTTTAACCCTTCTTTAACAAAGCAGAAGTGCCAATTTTTCCTTTTTTTTCCTGGCTTTTGGAGCAGAAGGGGCAGAACTCCATTTCCCTTGGTTGTTGAATTGAACTGAATCTTTTTAAAGCTGGGTGAAATTCCCCAATCTTTTAAAACTTCTGTCATTCAATAATGTTTTAATAACTTAATTGAGGTAGAGATGATGTGATAAAGTAGACAATCAAATGCAATAATAATTGTACTGAAAACCAAGATACGACCTTTGATGACACATTCCTCAATTACTTTAAAATTATTTCTTTAGGAAAAGGTAATAAACTCTGAAAGACAGAACAATGGCCAGTATGCAAGGTATCATGAAATTGTTTCCAAATGAGGCTAATGTTGAAAAACCCTACGATAATGGTAGAACATGTTGTTTAATGCTCCCCAAACCAAAACCAGAAATAAAACATAAAATTGCAAAAGACATTATTAAGTGAGAATAGACCAAGAGAATAACTGTATCTTATGTAGTTTTCCAAAAAGTCAACATTTCCTAATTGGTCAGTGTTGGTGTGCTAATATATGACTTTAATTTTTCCAAATTAAAGGGGAAATGCTATATGTAAGTGATGGCGAAACTTTTAGAGACTGAATGCCCCATGCCATAGATTAGCCACCACTGCTATATGTTCTCAAATCCTGGAAACCACTGCAATGAAAGCATTGGCCTGAGTATAAAGCCATAAGAACAGTGGTTCTCAACCTGTGGGTCGGGACCCCATTTGGGGTCGAACGACCATTTTACGGGGGTCGCCAAACAAGGCTGTCCACCATTTTTTTCCCCTTTTCTTTGGCCACCCCCTGGCACCCGGTGATGTATAAGTTGTTGGGGGTCACCACAACATGGGGAACTGTATTATGGGGTCGCAGCATTAGAAAGGTTGAGAACCACTGCATAAGAAGAAACTGATCATGGCCTCTCTGGATGTCTATATGTTTCTCCCATACAAAAAGGGCAATCAGTAGAATCCCTAGGTAGCAATATCATAAGCCACACAGAAAATGTCCTGCCTCACCTTTATATCATCTAAATCACAGCCTGTTTCCTGCAATACGGGTAGTCCTCAACTTACAACCGTTCATTTAGTGACCATTTGAAGTTATAACAGTACCCTCCAAAAGCGACTTACTGTATGACCATTTTTCATACTTATGACTGTTGTAGCATCCCGATGGTAATATGACCAAAATTCAGACATTTGGCAACTGATATGTATTTATGACAGTTGCAGTATCCCAGGGTCACGTCTTCCCCTTTTGTGACCTTCTGACACGCAAAGACAATGGGGAAGGCAGATTTTCTTGATAACCATGTTAGTAACATAACCACCGCAGTGATTCATTTAACAACTGTGGCAAGGAAGGTCCTAAAATTCACTTAACAATTGTCTCGCTGAGCAACTGAAATTTTGGGTTCATTTGTGATCATAAGCCAAGGACTACTTATATGTTATGACAACTTTCATGGAAGTGGCTTGAAATGGAGTTGAGAAGAAAAGAGAGAGAGAGATGATGGGGAAGAACAATTAAAGCAAGGAATCATAACCCTGAGAGTACAGCAGGTAGTTGCACAGCCTCTTAATCTGGGAGTGATTTCATATATTATTGAAGAGATGGGAAGCAAACTTGTGAGTAACTGCTAGAGTGTTCAAAGTGATAAGATTCGCAAACATGAAAACCCCAAGTGAGAGACATAGATCCTTTCTAGGCATTTTAAGAAAAATACATCCTGTTAACCATTTAACCTCTAAATATGGAAGACGCTAAATTTGGACTTTTCAATATTTATTTGTACCAGATTTATAGTAAGGTCTTTTCTTTTCCTATCTCTAGTACTTAAGTTGCACTAAAGTAAAACGTCTGAAGATCAGTATTGAGATTTCTTATATATGATTAATTGATTATGTGCCATATAATTGTCAATTCTTAATGACCACATATATGTTTTCTCTTTGATGATCTGCCCCTAACTTCATCTATCAGCTTTTCCTATGGCGCACTCATCCCCACTGTAACTGAATCCATCCACCTTGCTGCTGGTTGTTCTCTTCTCCCTTTTCTTTCTACTTTTCACAGCAGTAGAGCCTTCTTCGGAGAGCTAGATCTTCACATAATATGTCCAGAATATGGTAGTTTGATAGTTTGAGTGTGCATGGTATTCGCAGGAGCTTTCTGCAATAGCAGAACTCAAATAGTCTTCCTAACCAGTTTCTTCAAAGTCCAGTTTTTGCTTGCATAGAACACAGAATATTGTGGTTTGCACAATTATGATCTTTGTAGTTATAAACACATCATGGTATTTGAATAACTTTCCCAAGACCTTGGAAATATGTACTTTACCAAGTTCCAGTCTGCAGTGTAGTGTTTTTTGACTGCTTGTTCCTTTACTGTTGATGGTTGATTGTAAAAGAGAGAAGCTCTCCACCGCTTTGATATCTTCACTGTCAGATCTAAGGCTGGCTGATCTACCTGTTGTCATTAGTTTGGCCTTTTTTATATTTAATATTAGTCCCATTTCTTACCATTCACCTTGGCTTTTATTATTAGAGCCTTAATATTCTATGACTGCTACTTAGTTTCACAAAGAATTAGGTGTCAGATTTGATGTGGCTGTTTCACAGCCTTTTCTAAGCCTTTGGAGCATACGTGTACCTATATGGAAATCTCTTTCACCAGGAATACTTTGCTGTGGCAAACTCTGCCTTCAATTGATTGTATAATCTTGCTTGCTTCTAGTTATCTATTACCAATCACTTTTCTATTGAAAGGGAAAAAAAAAACAAATTTAGTAACAAAAGTACCTAAAATCTATCCATTTCACTGAAAGACAATATAGATATACTTATGGAATAGTAACTTTGTTGTAAGTTACTGTTTACTTCTATTCTGTAAACAGCAATTGCTGATCCTAATTTCTTTCCACAGCAAGTACAAAATTTTCCTTTTTTAAAAACAGACTTTGATGTAAATGGATAAGATATATGACATTAATTTTGCTTGCTCAACTATCATGTTAGTACAAAATTACATGGATTCAAGTATACTGTTTTTGCCTTTCTTCCACAATCATACTAATTCTGCCATAAGCAATTCTACAGTTCGGTTATAAACATCTTTTATAAAAACTGTGATTTCAGTATGTTTGGAATAGTTTGAGCTCAACTCCGTTACAACTTTTGATTCCTTCATAATATAGATGTGAGAGGATTAAGTTTTAGTTTTCAGTGTTTCTCGGCAGATCATGCATATTTTTGTCTCTTTGCTTTCCTGTTTTCCTTGCTGCTGGTATATTTTTCCTATGATAAGTGTCACCCTGTCACTCTTCTCACATATTTCAGAGCTAATTAAGATAAATGGTGATTATATGTCAGCACTGATTTGCAGGAACAACTACAATTTGGCATCTTTTCCAGTTCAGAGAAGGCTCTTGGTGAGGAAATGATATGAGTTCTTATGTTACATGCATGCAGATCCAGTGGGTAGAATTGTATTTGCAATAAGTGGGAAGTGAAGGAAAAGTCAAGAGATAAGTGACAACCAATAAAGTGACTTCTGATTAATTGTTTTTTGTTCCATTAACATCTACAGAGCAATCCAGTTGGCATTCCAACAATCTCTGTCATAAAGGTGTGGGTGAAAGTTATGTGTATTTGTGTTTATTTGTGTTTGTGTGTGTGTGTGCACTCGTGCGTGTTTATTAAGAAAATTTATATGGCCACCCAACTCATTTTCAGTGACTCTGGGCAGCTCACAAACATAAAATTCCAATACAAAACCCACTAAACACTCACCCGTCTAGCAAGAACAATCAAACCAACCACTTGATGGGCTCCCTATTACGTTGGGGTCTCTGGCCTATTGGCCAAACCATATATTCAGGGCCTTTTGAAAGAGTGTCAAAATGCAGGCCAATCTTATTAATGCAGGGTTGATGTTCCACAGAAAGAGAATTACTACAGAGAAGGCCCTTCTTCTTGCTCTCACAAGACAGACTTCTTTAAGAGAGGCGACCCATAACTGCCTCCCTGCTCTGGTGGGTTGGGTAGATACAACTGGGAAAAGACAGTCCTTCAAATAACCTGGCCCCAGGCCATGTAGGACTTTAAAGATGACAACCAGCATCTTGAATTGGACCTGGAAGCAAATGGGCAGCCAATGTACCTTCAATACACACACACACACACACACGTACATACAATAGATAGGCATAAGCAATTATGTTATTTTTCTGCTATTTTTATTACTGCAAAATTTCTCAGTTTATTGACTTCAATTTCCCTTTAGTCTCAAAGTTCAAAAATTCAGCAGAAGACTTTGCACACATTTCCATACACTTTTATGTATACGTGTTTCATCCATTCTAGTTCCTCATCATGTACTTGTTTATTAAACAATTTTTTCAAGCCATAGAAAAAGCCTATCTTCCATACATTGTGGACTTTCTTACAGATTGGACAAGTCCAAAATCAATGAATTGCGGTATTTCATACTGTATGACTTCAGAGTTCCTCTGTTTGCAAACTAGTCCAATGACAGCAGAATTAAAATTTCAGAATTGTGTTGACAAAGTCAGCATTTTAAAAAAAGTCATCTACATGATTCACTGTAGTTGGATTGTTTCTATATCTGCAAAACAGAAATAAACTTTCTTTGATCAATTGGTATAATATCTATGATACACTAGGAATAGTACAGCAAGATGAATTTTAAAAACATCTTTGTCCTTCCTGCAAAAATGTTATCAATCACAGCTTTCACCATTTCAAATGAGCAGAGCAAATGGCCACATTTAGGGCCAAGAATTACTGGTGTTATGCTCTAACACATCTGGTGGACATCAGGTTGCAGAAAAGTACTTTAAATTAAGCTCTTACTGGGGCTATGAAAGTGCTTTTGGGTAAGTGATGTATATAATTAAATACAACATCTATATTTCTTACAATAGAGATGCAAATATTTGGTGGAGCATGTAGCGCATGCCATTTTGGGTGTCCTAATGAAGGGATAGTTTGCTGCTCTAATGTATTTCAGTTAGAAAAGTGGCACTTTAAAGAAATTGGTTTTGCTATACACATGATGTGAAACAATCAATAATGCTTTAGTCTGACAAGCTCTGTCAATATCCATTGTCACAGTTCAGAAAGTCATTAATGGATAGTTCTTCAAAACCAGTGCTCCCAACACATGTCCAGAGCACTGAGATAACACTGGATTAGGTTGGAATTAATCACAGATGGTAAACTCTTGGGTTTAGGATAAAATGTTTTGTAAATTGTGAAATGAGAGTTCTTTGGGGAATAAACATACAACCATGCTACAATGACATACTTTCTCTACTGTTGAAATACTGTACTGTGACCTAATTGCCTTTGACCATTATTCCAGCCTGAATTTTGCCACAGAATCTTTTTAAAAAGTGACAAACCAGCATTATCTGTATTTTATTATTTGGACCCAATACCAATTCTCTTCACACAGACTTGTCAAAGTGAAGAAAAATATTATTGTACCTTTAATCGACCAATATGATCAGAATGTTTGTTATGCAAATATTTACATTATTCACTTGTTATAATCACCCATCCAAACCCATTCCAAATGAATGCTATCTTGAAACACTCAAGAGTCCACCAGTAGTTTTGGATTTCCTGCAAATACCACAGTTCATTAATAAGATTAAATTGTTCATTTGCTTCATCTGATCAAGCTTGCTTTTTTAAAAAAGTTTTATGTTTTGGAATTACAGCCAACACAACATGTGCAATATTACCCTTAACACATTCCTGTGATTTAGGTCACAGAGAAATACAATTAGAGGTGTGCAAAACATTTTAAGTTGAACTCTGGATCTCCATCCTGTCTCTACCTAGTTTAATAAAATTCCTTACAAGAAATGAATATATCTTTGTGGGCCTGTTGTGGTAGAAACTAGCTACAGTATGCTTTGTTGTACTGTAAGTTCTATAGAAGTATCTAGAAAAAGTTAATTTCAGGGCTTTTCTGAGGTGGTGGTCAAAAATTATATGTATGACTTACATCATAATAAGTTTTCTTAGAAATATTTCTATTGCCATACAGAATTTTGTTAGATTTTGCTGAATGCTTGAATGCCTAGCTGATAAATCCATGTCATGTATCATAATACTTCATTAGCATCCTTTTCTAATGTTTCCAAAAATGTTGCAATATTCATTCTGATATTACTATTAGTGTTCTAACCTAACTATGGACTGTTCATATTAAAAGACAAGTGGTCATTTGCATCAGGGTCACCTGCAAATGGGTGTGGAGCCTTCTTGCAACTGCTGAAAGGACTGTGTTGTAGATTGGAGATAGATGATGTTGTATCCCTCCCCCTCTGTTGAGAGAGGGATGTTCAGTTTTGACATAGATGGCCTCTTTGACCCCTCTTTCAAGCCAGAGGTCCTCTCTGTCCAAAATGTGGACTTTGCTGTCTTTGAAAGAGTGGCCTTTGTTTTTTAAATGCAGATGGACTGTTGCATCCTGTCCTGACGGGTTTGTTCTCCTATGTTGTGCCATGCATTTATGAAGTGGTTGTTTTGTTTCCCCAGTGTACAGATCTAAACATGGCTCATGTGCATCTAGAGGCCATTTATGTCAAAATTGAACAGCCCTTTCTCAAAAGACGGGGTGCGATACGACATCATCTATCTCCAGTCTACAACACAGTCCTTTCAGCAGTTCCAAGAAGGCTCCACACCCATGTGGACTACTCAAGTGATCCTGACAACACAATTAAACCTTCAAGTGGCCTCAACAACTCTCTAAAAGAATGCAAATGACCAGCTGTCTACAAGGTGTATAAATCCTTCCATTCCCCACCATCCAGGCAGAGCTGAAAAAGCTTCTTGGATAAAAAGCAAAACATCTTCAAAGAAAAATAAGAAAGTCCAGTTGCCTCATGAAAAACCACCTTTGGGATAACTATGACCTGGATAACTGAGAAACTCCATGGACAATCAACCCCATGGATTACTAACCTTTTCTTCTGCATGTGGGGACCAATGATACAACAATGAATCTAAAAACAATAACAAGAGATTACAAACTGCTAGGAAAGAAAGTTAAAGAATTAGGAGATCAAGTGGTGTTTTCATCTATACTTCCAACAAAAGGCTAACATCCAACGAGAGAGCAAAGAATTTTAGAAATGAACCACTGGTTTAAAAACTGGTGTCATCAAGAAAACTTTGGTTTCCTAGACCATGGTCTGCATTATCTACATGAAGGGCTACAGGCAATGGGTGGAGTGAACCTCATAAGAACTGGAAAGAATATATCTGGAAAACAGCTGGCTCATCTTATTAGAAGGGCTTTAAACTAAAATTGATGGGGGATGGGGGGCAATCTGGAAGACCTTTAGAACCTGATTCCAAGCAAAATCCACTAGATAAGTAATCGTATAAGGAGGTAAGGAGAGAAGAAGAAGAAGAAGAAGAAGAAGAAGAAGAAGAAGAAGAAGAAGAAGAAGAAGAAGAAGAAGAAGAAGAAGAAGAAGGAGAAGAAGAAGAAGAAGAAGAAGAAGAAGAAACACAGTGAAGTAGAGAGTGATGGAAAGAATGGAAAACCCAGATACAAAGTAGGAGATATAAGAAACATACCCAAGATCCATAAAGGACTCAAATGCCTATACACGAATGCTCAAAGTTTAGGGAACGAACAGGGTGAACTTGAAATACTAGTACATAAAGGTAAATATGATATAGTTGCCATTACTGAAACTTGGTGGGATGAAACACATGACTGGAATGTACTGATGGAAGGATACAAACTGTTCAAAAGAAACAACAGACCTAACAAAAGAGGAGATGGAGTTGCATTATATATAAAAGATCATTACATCTCTACAGAAATCCACAAAACCAAGGAAGAAAGCCTCCTAGAATCCATACAGGTCAATATAAAAGGAAAAAAGAATAACATTGCTATAGGTGTATACTAAAGGTGACCTAACCAAGCAGAAGAAATAGATGAACTCTTCACTAATCAATTAGCAAATGTATGTAGGAAACATACCACAGTAATAATGGGAGACTTTAACTACCCTAATATCAACTGGGAGACAAACTCTGCAGTGGGAGATCAAACAGATTCCTAACCTATTTGACAACTTTGTCATCCAAAAGATAGAGGATGGAACTAGAGGAAAAGCTATACTAGATCTAATTCTTACTAATAGAGAAGAAGTGATAGAGGGAGTTGAAAGTGCCTGAACTTTGGGCAAAAGTGACCACATCATTATCAATATAATGCAAACATAAGCAATAGAACAAAATACAGCTGGTGTCTTAAACTTTAAAAGAGCTTATTTTAATAAACTCAGAGAGAGCCTAAAAAAAAATCATGAATGAAAATTCTAAAGGGGAAAACAACGCAAGAAGCCTGGGAAACTCTGAAAAATATGGTCATAAAAGCCCAGTCCAGCACAATATCACTGAACAAGAAAAACAAGAAATCCAAGAAGAAACCAGCATGGTTGCATAAAGATCTCTCTGATAAATTGAAAGACAAAAAGGACAAATACAAAAAATGGAAAGAGGGACACACAACTAAGACCTCCAAAGTGCCTTCCAGCTCTATTTTGATTGATTGATTGATTGATTGATTGATTGGTTAATATTCCATTTTAGGTACAGATTATCTTCATGGGGAGGAAGAAGCTCCATACTGAAATACTTGGTGGAACTTTACATTATGGTTATTCCATTATATGGAATCTTGTTAGACTAGAACTATTCAGTAGATATGAAACAGTATAACTGGCTGTTCAGGAGAATTATAAGGTAGGCTCTGCCCAACCAAAGTTAAATGCTTTGAAATTCATCTTAATTTGCTTCATTTAGATCTGAATATGTGTAAATAGATAAGTATGTACAAAGAGAACATAGCCGTTAAACACTGAAGAAATAATTCTATATAATACATTTATCCCATCAAGTTTGTAGCCAGGTCAAGATATGTTGATCTGTTTCACTTTATGCCATACAGCTGACTTCCTTGGAATTTTTGCATATTGTTGCCAAGAGTTGTTCCCATTTGAACCCAGAGGTTTTAAAATAGAACTCATGAACAAAAGAGCCAGCCATTCATGGGACACTAACCTCTGTATTCTATGATATATCATCCTAAGAATGCTATTATTAAAAATGTGGATTTTTATTTTTTCCCCCTATGCAATGGATTATTGTCCCATGCTGTGAGTGTTCCAGTAAAAAGTGTCCTTTTATATGTCCTTTGTGATTACTAATGTGCAGAAATATGCGTGAGGTCAGTCCAGTGCTGTGGGAAAATGGACTAGCCCTCTATTCAAATCAGCAGTGAAATCAGAAGCAAAATATGCTGTGATTATCATAGGCATGTAGTTAAATGTTGTTTCCCTTAATTGGCTATACTGTATTTATTTAAAACAAAAAAAAAAGTGGCACGTTTTTATCCCTAGAGAGCAGCAAAGTAAAAACTTTTTTTGTGTGTGTTATTTTGGTTCTTATTTTCAAAGTTATAATATAAGCAGTGTACCTTTGATTTTTCCTTTTTCTAAATAGGCTTATTGAATTTGCCCCATTTATAAGAATGGGCATATTTGAATATCTTGTTCCATGTTTCTTCTCTCATTAAATACACTTTCTTTTCTTTTTAAATAAGATGTGTAATATGTTGCAAGTTTTGTTTCTAAATCTATTACATCTTGTGTTATTTTTACTAGTATCACCACTACCCAAAACATAAAGGAAACAGGGTTTTTACACATTGCAATCAAAAGTGGTTACAAAAATGTATGGAAAAAAACTCTAGAGGGCTCTGGATAAGACTATGCTTTTTGGATTCATAAAAATTGGATTATTAGATTGCCAATTCTACCTTTTTTCTTTTTAGTATAATTATCTAGTGTAGAAAAGAGTTTTTACATTCTTTTTTTGCTAGTTTAAGACTATGATTTCTCTTAAGCATCTTGGATATGGCAGCTTCATAATGTTCTTTTCCTACTTTTACTCCTTTTGACAAAGAACTAAATATTATCAGTTTAAATGTTTATTAATATGTACATGGAAAAAAGAATATCTACAGAATAACAGAGTGGGAAGGGACATTGGAGTCCAACCCTCTGCTCAAGCAGGAAACATTATACCATTTCAGACAAATGGCTGTCCAATCTCTTCTTAAAAACCTCCAATGTTGGAGCATTCACCGCTTCTGGAGGCAAGCATTGATTAATTTTTCTAACTGTCAGAAAATTTCTCCTTAGTTCTAAGTTGCTTCTCTCCTTGATTAGTTTCCATCATTTGCTTCTTGTACTGCTTTTAGATGTTTTGAAGAATAGGTTAACCCCCCACTTCTTTGTGGCAGCCCCTTAGATATTGGAACATTGCTATCATGTCAACTCTAGTCCTTCTTTTCACTAAACTCATCATACCCAAAGGTATGTGTGTGTTTATGTACGTGTGTTATACTATAATTTATATGTAAAGGTAGAACTTGTTTCTGAGTAACACATGTATGTACATCAACTTTTATAATTTAGAACTGGAAGTGTTTCTCTTTATTAAGGAATATTTCTTTTATGTAGCCATCATTTGTACAATGAATAATCTATTTCCATTCTTCAGTCAGAATAAAACTGAAAGGGACCTTGGAGGTCTTCTAGTCCAACCCCCTGATCAAGCAGAAGACCCTACCATTTCAGATAGGTGGCTGTCCAGTCTTTTCTTAAAAACCTCCACTGATGAAGCACCTACAACTTCGGAGAGCAAGCTGTTCCACTGGTGTTAGGAAGTTTCTCCTTAGTTCCAGGTTGCTTCTCTCCTTGATTATTTTCTATCCATTGTTTCTTGTCTTGCCTTCTAGTGCTTGGAAACTAAGTTGATCCTATCTTCTTTGTGGAAGTCCCTCAAATACTGGAATACTGTAATCCCTAGTTCTTCTTTTCTCTAGACTGGCCAAATCCAATTCCTGCAACCATTATTCATATGTTTTTGTCTTCAGGCCTTTAATGATCTTAGTTGCTCTTCTTTGCACTTTTTCCAAAGTCTCAACATCTTTTTTGTCATGTGGTGACCAAAGCTGAATGCAGTATTCTGGGTGTGTTCTTACTTCATATGATTTTGATTCTATGCCTCTCTTTATACAACCAAATATTGTATTAGCCTTGTTGGCTGTTCCTGCACACTGCTGGCTCATGTTTAAGTGATTGTCCACTTGGACTCCAAGGTCCTTCTCACAGTTACAGTTTTTGAGGCAGGTTTCACCTAATCTGTACTTATATCTTTGGTTTTTCCTGCCTAGGTGTAAAACCTTGCTTTTCTCCACATTCAATTGCATGTTGTTAGATAGGGCCCATTGTTAAAGTCTGTCAAGATCTTTTTGAATCCTGAGCTGGTTTTCTGGTGTGTTAGCTATTTCTGCCAGCTTAGTGTCATCTGCAAATTTGATGAGTTCCCCTTCTATTCCCTCATCTAAGTCATTTATGAAGATATTGAAGAGTACTGGGTCTAAGACAGAACCTTGTGGTATCTCACTGCTTCCTTCCTTTCATGTAGATGTAGTACCATTAAGGACTACTCGTTGAATATAGTTTGTCAGCTAGTTACAAATCCATCTGGTGGTGATGCTGCCTATCCCACATTTTTCTAGTTTACCAAGAAGTAGGTTGTGGTCTACTTTGTTGAATGCCTTGCTGAAGTCTAAATATACTATGTCCACAGCATTTTGCTGTTCTACTATTTTAGTTACTCTGTCAAAGAATGAAATAAGATTGGTTTGGCCTGATCTATTTTAACAAACCCATACCTGCTTTTAATTATAATGTTATAATTATAACAAATAGTTTCTAGATGTTCAAAGATCTGTTTTTTTATTATTTTTCCATTATCTTCCAGGTATTGATATTAGGCTGATTGGTCTGTAGTTTCCTGGGTCTGTTTTTTCCTTCTTCCTTTTTTGAAGGTGGGGACCATATCAGCTCTTTTGCAATCTTCTGGTGGTTCCCCGGTGCTCCAGGATTTTTGAAAGATATGGTGCAATGGTTCTGAGATAACATCTGCCAGCTCCTTCATAACTCTGGGATGTAATCCATCAGGTCCCGGTGATTTATATTCATCAAGATCAGACATGTGTTCTCTTACTATTTTCTTGCTTATTTTATTTTTTATTTCTAGTCTGTCCTTTGGTAGGTTTCTTTTTGCATGAAAACTGATGCAAAGAATGAGTTAAACAGCTTTGCTTTCTCTCTACTGCCTGTTACTTTCTTGCCATCTTCTCTCTTAAGTGGACCTACCTTTCTTGACTGTTTTCTTGTTATTTATATGTTGTAAGAAACTTTTTTAATTGTATCTGACTTTTGTTGCATGTCTTTGTTCATTCTGAGCCTTTGCTTCTGACTTCATCTTTGCATATCTGCTGATATTCTGCCTTAGTTATGTGTCCCTCATTCTTCACTCTTTTTAGTTATGTGTCCCTCATTCTTGATAAATAACCTCAGGTCTCTCCCAAAACTGCAACTGTTTCACTTGTCTAGGAAATCATGAACAGCACATTTTAATTTGAAATGGAAGACTGAATGTGCCAGAGTTATGAAGTTTGGGGATGAAATCAAAATTTACACAAATATTGGTAGCTGTCCAATAACATGAACCATTGCTGATAGAATTCTCAGCTCACAATGTTTGTCTATAATCATATTAATCAGATCATACCACATATTGAATAAAGATATAGGCAAAATTTCCACACATTTCCAGCAAAGCTTTCTGTGTTAAAAAATAATAACATCATTTATAATGCTTATTTTGTACTTCAGTTTTCAGGCTGAACTACAGCAAATCTGATACAAATGACAGAAGCCAAGTTAAGAGCAGATTAAAGAAGTTTATCATTCGAAGACCTTCTCTGAAAACTTTGCAAGAAAAGGGAATCATTAAAGGTGTGTTGTTCTCTTAAATGATTTTACTTCTGATGGAATAAACGGTTGATGTTTCTTCTTTTCTTAAACTATTCATCTTCCTTACATCATTTTGTTTATGCTGAACCTCAAAGAAACATTTTAGTTTTTTTACAGAAATCATCTGATGATCTATTCCCAAATGCATAAAGAGATACTGTCAAAGATAAATCAGGGTAAAATCATCAAAATCCTGCCCCACAAATTCTCAGACCTTATGGAAATTGAGAAAAATGCACAAAGCTATCAGTTATGGACTTTACTGTATGTGCATTGTGTGTGTGTTCTATGGGCTTCAAAGGTCCTCTAGAAATTAAGAAAAATAGGATTTTGAAGTGAGGCATGTGCTCAGGAAGCAATACTGTTAATATCAGAGGTGACCCTAGTATGCAAATTGTCAGCATTCATATTAGTGATAATGATTTTGCAAGAAATCTCAGAGTTTCAGGGCAGTTTAATTTCCACTTATCAGAAGAATTTTCACTCCAGTCTGAACAGAGTGGGCATAGGATATGATCTTGTTTTTCAGAGCTATATTGTCCAACTAAATTGGTTGAACAGATCTAGTTATATGTTAAATTTTTATGTAGTTGGAGAAAAATATTAGCATGAAAGTTAGCTTGACTTCCCAACTAAACATGATGGCTGTTGATATGTCTATATTTATTACATGTGTGTGCAACAAAGCTTTTATATTAGCTTCCTTGAGCAGGGCAGCTGGTAGTTATTGAAGGAAAAAATATTCAGAAATGGATTTCTTCCAGCTAGTTTATAGGAGGGTACATGTGGTTTATGTACACATATTGAGCGTGATCCAAAGCTTAATGTGCTTAATGGTACACAAAGGACATCCAATAAACAGAGTCTTTTTATCCTTTTTATGGGCTTTACAATGGTAGGAAAAATCTTTATATGTGTATAACATACTGCTTCATGGAAATACATACATGGTTTCTACACTCCCTGAGTTTATGTGAACTTTCCCTTCCATATGATGGAACTGCTCAAATGGAAAAACGTAGTTTATACCTGAAATGATGACTCTGTAGAAAATATTTCTTATTGTTTATTTATGGACATGTTTGGTATTGCGGAAGTCTTTGACTATGTGAGTAAGATTTATTTTTATCTTATTTTATAAAACCTTGCACAAAATATTTGCCCAGTCACAAGTGAATATATGTTTAAACCACAACTGATCATGTAAATTAGGTAGTTAAAGGCTCTTTGGCACCAGCTGTGCACAGCCATAGTATACTGGATGTTCTGGTTGTGTTCCAGCAATTTTGAACTAATGGAAGGGTTTCATCCACTGCAAATGAGGGCAGCTCCACAGAGGAAAGAAAATAGAAAGATCCAAGAAACAGTAAAGGTGGATATTCACCACTCAGAGAGTAATGTAAAGTATATAAGCCTAAATACTATTGCTATTGCTATTCAGGCAAAAGATTGGGCTATGAGAAGCTATTTCCAAAATTGATTCCAAGACAACTGCAAACTTGTCCAGGCATTTGGCAGGAGTCAATATTGACTTGAAAGCACAAACACACACAAACAAACATTCACAGAACTGCAGAGAACTCAGTTCTTAAACTCTCTTTTTTGAAGATGAAAATAAATATTTTCTGTTGCTTTAAGATTATGAACACAAAAAAACATGATTGGGACCTCTACTTGGATTTTGACTGAACAAATATCAGGCAGAAAGAATCACGACCATTCCTTAGGTTGCTGCATAGGCTTTATTCAAACCTAAACACAAGAATCTAGTCAACTAATGATTAGCACTAAATTGGTGCTAGATAAGAGCCAACAAAATTCAAGGGAGGCTGGACTTGGATCTCTTGTGGCAACACAAGGACTCTAAACTGATGATGCATTTAACTCCACCCTTCAGCTCTGCCTATTCTTCTCCTACAACACTCAGCATGATGAAATGGGCAGTTTCCAAGTCCATGAAAGTTTTCCAGTAAATCAATGCTAGCTACAGTAGTGAAACTTAACCCAGGGATTGAAATGGAAAAAGGAATATTCCCTTTCCATATTATAACAAAGCCACAAAACTGGAAAAAAATCTTGTAAATTATTGCTCATAATAAATCCTCTTTAATAAGCTTGTTGTACTTCAAACCCCCAGGAACTGGTAACTAATCCCGTTAGTATGGGGGAATGTATATTGAAGTGGGGTTTAAACCATTTTAATTATTTATTTAGATCTTACTAATAGTATAAAATTAACATGTGAAGTCAATGATTCACTTATCAAGGCTCAGTCCATGTAATCACTTTGAACAGCTTTTCTATTGCCTAGTCATCTAGTAATCTAAATATGTGGCATTCAAATGTTCATAGAATTTGTCAGATATTTTACGTTCTAGCAATCAAGCACAATTTCACCAACTATGTATGGTGGACTTTCAGAAGTTGTCCTCTTTTACTGGTTGCCTATAAATCCCAAACTGGTAGAATAGCAAGATAGAAAATATTAGAAAATTGGGCTGCATTTGTTGAGGTTTGTCTCAAATTGTGTCGTCTGATGGTTTATGGGTTGGCTTTGAAATTAGTTGAAGCTTTAATTTATTGACATAAATTTTTATATTGCTTTGCTTTGTTTCAGTTTAATAAATTGTAGCTGATGAATCTCCATTGGTGTTACTTAGGGATCAGATATGATCCTTCCTAACAAATGCAGATTCATTAGCATAACTCAATTCCATTCTCTAATGCACAGGTGTCAAACTTGCCATGTCATATGATGTGTCATAATTTATCGTGACTTTTTTCGCATTGCCGGAGCTGGGGTGGGTGCACATGATGCAAATGGCCCGTGGACCGGCAGTTTGATACCCCTGCTCTAATGTGTCTCTGAAGAAAAAGCAGATGCAAATGTTTTCAACAGACTTGCTTTAAAATGTTGATTTACCAGCATATAGTCTGGTTTTTATCTAAACACAAATATGCCTTGTATGATCTATCCTTTTCCATGAAGTGTCATGCTTTGCCACAGAGACCCAATCTTTTCTAGCAAGGGAATATTTTTCATGAGCAAAAGCATGTTAGTTTCCTACCATAAAGTTTCATGAGGATTAGGTTGCGGCCATGCAAATGAGTTAAGATTTGTTAGCAGAGCTTAATTCCAATCTCCAATATGTCTATGTGAAATGCTCATTTTATAAGGTGCTTTCATTGTCTTCAGTACACTTTATCCCTTAATCTGTTCAAATGTTATGAAAATGCAGTTGCAATGCTTTCCCTGACAGCAAACACTTTTAAATGTTAATTTTTAAAGCTTGAATTAAAACATGTTAAGTAGAAACACAGATTAAAAATAAAAGAGCTGGCCAAATTTCATATACTTGAAAGAATGATTTAATTTTTTATAGGTGAATTAAGAGGATTGAGAAATTGCTTATTTTTACTCTTCTTCTTTCCTCCCTCCCTCCCTCCCTCTTTGTCAATAACAGCAGAAATGGTTTGGGTAGAGATTTTCTTACCTTTTTATTACAAGAACTAGTTTTTAAGAACAATTACCTATTATTTGCCACAGAAAGATCCCCAAGAGAAAATTAAATTGTTACTTTATCCAGTTGATTCTTTTCTACAAAAAAATCTCCAAATGGGGTTAAAATATAGATAATTACAATAAAAGTAATTTTAAAAATTTGTAACAAAGCAAATTTAAAACTTGTTGTTGTTGTTAATTGCGAAGTCGTGTCTGACCCATCGCGACCCCATGGACAACGTTCCTCCAGGTCTTCCTGTCCTCTACCATCTTCTGGAATCCATTTAAGTTCACACCTACTGCTTCAGTGACTCCATCCAGCCATCTCATTCTCTGTCGTCCCTTTCTTCTATTGCCCTCAATCTTTCCCAGCATTAGGCCCTTCTCCAGTGAGTCCTTCCTTCTCATTAGGTGGCCAAAATATTTGAGTTTCAACTTCAAGATCTGGCCTTCTAAAGAGCAATCGGGGTTGATCTCTTCTAGGACTGACCGGTTTGAACGCCTTGCAGTCCAAGGGACTCGCAGGAGTCTTCTCCAGCACCATAGTTCAAAGGCCTCAATTCTTTGGCACTCAGCCTTTCACAGCCATACATTCCAACTGGGAAAACCATGGCCTGGACTATATGCACTTTTGTTGGCAGGGTGATGTCTCTGCTTTTTAATATGCTGTCTAGATTTGCCATAGCTTTCCTCCCCAGGAGCAAGCGTCTTTTAATTTCTTGGCTGCAGTCCCCATCTGAGGTGATCTTTGAGCCCAGAAAAATAAAATCTGTCACTACCTCCATTTCTTCCCATCTATTTGCCAGGAATTGAGAGGGCCGGATGCCATGATTTTGGTTTTCTTAATGTTGAGTTTCAAGCCAACTTTTGCACTCTCCTTCTTCACCCGCATCAAGAGGCTCTTTAGTTCCTCTTCACTTTCTGCCATTAGAATGGTATCATCTGCATATCTTAGGTTGTTGATATTTCTCCCGGCAATCTTAATTCCAACTTTAGATTCATCTAGCCCTGCCTTTCTCATGATGTGCTCTGCATATAAGTTAAATAGGCAGGGCGACAGTATACAGCCTTGCCGGACTCCTTTTCCAATTTTGAACCAATCAGTGGTTCCGTGTCCAGTTTTCACTGTTGCTTCTTGACCCGCATATAGTTTTCTCAAAAGACAAATGAGATGGTCTGGTACTCCCATCTCTTTAAGAACTTGCCACAATTTGTTGTGATCCACACAATCAAAGGCTTTTGCATAGTCAATGAAGCATAAGTAGATGTTTTTCTGGAACTCCCTAGCTTTCTCCATGATCCAGCGTATGTTGGCAATTTGATCTCTAGTTCTTCTGCCTCTTCAAAATCCTGCCTGTACTTCTGGTAGTTCTCGATCCACATACTGCTGGAGTCTAACTTGTAGGATTTTAAGCATAACTTTACTAGCATGTGAAATGAGTGCAATGGTGCGATAGTTTGAACATTCTTTGGCATTGGCTTTCTTTGGAATTGGAATGTAAACTGACCTTTTCCAATCCTGTGGCCACTGTTGAGTTTTCCAAATTTGCTGGCAAATTGAGTGTAGCACTTTTACTGCATCGTCTTTTAAGATTTTGAATAGCTCAGCTGGAATACTGTCACCTCACTAGCTTTGTTGTTGCTCAGATTTTCTAAGGCCCATTTCACTTCACATTCTAGGATGTCTGGTTTGAGGTCAGTGACCATCTCATTATGGTTATCTGGGACGTTAAACTCATTCTTGTATAGTTCTTCTGTGTAGTTTTGCCATCTCTTCTTAATCTCTTCTGCCTCTGTTAGGTCCCTACCATTTTGGTCTTTTATCATGCCCATCTTTGCATGAAACGTTCCCTTCATATCTCCAATTTTCTTGAAGAGATCTCTGGTCCTCCCTATTCTGTTTTTTTCTTCTATTTCTTTGCACTGTTCATTTAAGAAGGCATTCTTATCTCTTCTAGCTATTCTCTGGAATTCTGTATTCAATTGGGTGTATCTTTCTCCTTTGCCTTTTGCTTCCCTTCTTTCCTCAGCTATTTGCAAAGCTTCCTCAGACAGCCATTTTGCTTTCTTGCATTCCTTTTTCTTTGGGATGGTTTTAGTTGCTACCTCTTGTACAATGTTGCGAACTTCCATCCATAGTTCTTCAGGCACTCTGTCTATCAGATCCAGTTCCTTAAATCTATTTGTCACCTCTACTGTATATTCATCAGGAATATGATTTAGTTAATACCTGAGTGGCCTAGTGCTTTTCCCTACTTTTTTCAATTTAAGCCTAAATTTTGCAATGAGAAGCTCATGATCTGAGCCACAGTCAGCTCCTGGTCTTGTTTTTACTGACTGTATAGAGCTTCTCCATCTTTGGCTGCAGAGCACATAGTCAATTTGATTTCTATGTTGACCGTCTGGTGATGTCCATGTGCAGAGCCGTCTCTTGGGTTGTTGGAAAAGAGTGTTTGTTATGACCATCGTATTCTCCTGACAAAATTCTATCAACCTGTGCCCTGCTTCATTTTGTACTCCAAGGCCAAACTTGCCTGTTATTCCAGTTATCTTTTGGCTTCCTACCTTAGCATTCCAATCCCCCATGATGATAAGGACATCATTTTTTGGTGTTAATTCTATAAGGTGCTGTAGGTTTTCATAGAACCGGTCAATTTCATCCTCTTCAGCACTAGTGGTTGGGGCATAGATTTGGACTAATGATATTGAATGGTTTGCCTTGGATTCGAATTGAGATCATTCTGTCATTTTGGGGATTGTATCCCAGTATTGCTTTTCCTATTCTTTTATTGACTATGAAGGCTACTCCATTTCTTCTGAGGGATTCTTGCCCACAGTAGTATACCTGATGGTCATCTGAGTTAAATTCACCCATTCCTGTCCATTTTAGTTCGCTGATTCCTAAGATGTTGATGTTCAGTCTTGTCATCTCTTTTTTTACTACGTCTAGCTTGCCTTGATTCATGGATCTTACATTCCAGGTTCCTATGGAGAAAAAATCTTTACAGCATCGGACTTTCCTTCCACCACCAGATATATCCACAGCTGAGCGTCCTTTCAGCTTTGGCCCAGTCGCTTCATTCTTTCTGGCGCTACTAGTATTAGCCCTCTGCTCTTCCCCAGTAGCATATTGGACACCTTCCGACCTGAGGGGCTCATCTTCCAGCGTCATATCTTTTTGCCTTTTAGTACTGTCCATGGGGTTTTCATGGCAAAGATACTGGAGTGGTTTGCCATTTCCTTCTCCAGTGGATCACATTTTGTCAGAACTCTCTGCTATGACCTGTCCGTCTTGGGTGGCCCTGCATGGCATAGCTTATAGCTTCATTGAGTTATGCAAGCCCCTTCACCACGACAAGGCAGTAATCCATAAAGGGGAATTTAAAACTAATTATAATTTAAAATAGAAGCTAAAACATAGCAAAAATTTAAGACATATCTTACACTATTGTCAATCAGTCTTCACTATAGCCTTATCATAATTTGCCATAAATGCCAGGTCTTTCTAAGATTAGGATCCTAGAAATTATGTGTGTTCCTCATTAGGCTTCATATTTCATATGATGGAAGAATATAACATTAGCTTTATGTCATCTTTTTGTTTTAAATGCCTGATCAACACACTTCATCAACCTCTCATATGCAGATTGCAGTTCCAGGATGCCTTAGATCAGGGGTGTCAAACTGCTGTCCCACGGGCCGGATGCATCACGCCAAAACCGTGCCCACCCCATTGCCGGCAATGGGAAAAAAAGTCATAATATGTCACGTGATGTCGCGAGTTTCACACCTGTGCCTTCGATACTGTATACAGTAGACAGAGATAAAACCAGATTCAGACATTCAACTGAATATATGCAGCACTCAGACTAAGAGGAACTGTCTCTTTTGCTTTTCAACTCTACACGTTCATCAAGTGGTTTGTGTTCATGGAAGTACACCTTCCACGAGTTGATCCTCAACTCTGCTTTATTAGAATCCAGGATCAGAATGAAAGTTGCACTTTCTTTCAATCTCATGTGAGTGGAACTCTCTTTGAGAGCAGAAGCTGAACTTGTAGAGGCAAGGCAAATCCCTATTTTCAGTCCTATCCCAAGTCTTTCAACCATTCGTCTGAATGCTTGAAAAAGGCTATAGATAAAATGTCATTATCCATTGACAGAGCTGTTTCCAGAAATAATCTGCTCTCAATGTAAAATATTTTAATTAGGTTTACCTGCCTTATTTATATAGGGCTATTTAGATATTCAGTGTGTAAATGGAGGATGGCAAGTTATAGTCCTGACATCACATGTTACTTTCAGATTAATTCCAAAAATCCTCTGCAAATAATGAATTTAAATAGTTTGTCTTCTGCTCATCTTAAGTAATACACTTTTTTGGCTGTATGTAATGGCCACCTAGGATAGGCTTGCTATAGAGCAGGTGTGTGGGAGTTTTGTTAAGTTACTGATTCTCTGGAATTAATTGAAGGATTTAGGTGGAAAATATAGGCTGCAAACAGAAACATTTATTTCAGTTTTAAAAAATGCTTCTCAGTAGTGATTTTTAAATATTTAATAGATTAATGACTTATTCCAAAACTTACTATCAAGAAGTTTACAGTTAATAAAATCACTGAAAATTCAATCTTAAAAAAAATCCTCAGAAAACATATAATTTTCATAAAATATAGATTTAAAAATAGAAAAGTAAAACAATATTCCATATAATCTTTTGGCAGAGGGGATGATGATTTGGTCTTTTGTTTTTGAAAACATAACAAATTTTAATTTAATTAATTTAGTTGTAAAATAAATTATTATAGAGGCTTTATTTAGAAGTACCTTTATGACTCTGCCTATATACATGTACCAGATGCCTCCTATTTTTAGATGGTATTTCTTGATTATAATTCTATTTATTAAATTGTTTCAGTCTTATAGGTCTCAATGTACCATTTCAGGGATATGGAACAGACTCAGATCTATAAAAATAATGACACAGGTTATTGTGTTGAGGAAAGAAGGTACGGTAAATCAAACAACCCAGTTACAGTTAAAGGTCACATGATTATGATACACTACAGTTTTCTTTACAAATTTCATCCTTTCATAACACTAAGCAAATCAACTAAGAATATGTCAGCATTTGGTATCCATAATTTATAATAGAAACTTCAGTCTAAAAATAAAACACTGTAGTACAAACTCTGTTTGAGTGTAGGTTTGGTCATCCAAATTCAAAGCACAATCTGATGACATTCATACCTCCATTGCCCATAGTCCAGGTCACCTAAGTAAGCTTTAAGACCAATGTGATTGCACATTGTAAATCAGTGTTTTTCAATGACTTCTGAATGAAGAAAGTTGATCCGAGTTGCTTTGCATTTGGAATATTCTTTATTGGAATATTCTTTATTGGCCAAGTGCGATTGGACACACAAGGAATTTGTCTTTGGTGCATAAGCTCTCAGTGTACATACAAACAACAAAGTGATAAGAAATAGATCATAAATCATAAGATAAAATCCTATATCATAAGATAGTAAATCATAAGATACCAATAGGTAAAGGTAGTAGGAAAGTTTTTTACTTAGAAAACTTCTGTCTTCTGAGTAATTAAACCTTTGCAGTTAGCCTTATCTACTACCTACAGCTTCCCCAGATTTTACATAAACTCTATAGTTTTGGGGGGAAATAAAACTATTCACATTTTAAAATTGTTAAAATATTAAATGCTTTCTTCTAAACATTACCAGAACAGAGCAATGTATATAACACTTACAGTATATGATTCTATAGACTGCATTCTTTGTTCAGTTATATCTTGCTGATTAGTGCATTTCTGGCAACATTTCCAGAGAAACACTGGTTAACTCTTTGCATTAATTTCTATGCAACGTGTTGTTCAGATATAAGAAACACATATTAATTGCTTATACAATAAGATTTCAGACAACACAGAATCAAAACTTGATTCACAAATCCTGCTCCAGCATTAGTCCGCTGCAAAAACGGACACAATGGGGAACCTTTAATGGCTAACAGCCCAGAAGGGCTATTTAGGAATATAGGTAGTCCTCAATTTACAAGCACAATTGAACCCAAAATTTCTGCAGTTAAGTGAGTTTTGCCCCATTTTCTTGCCAGAGTTGTAAAATGAATCACTATAGTGTTAGTAACACAGTTGTAAAGTGAACCTGACTTCTCCATTGACTTTGCTGGTCAGAAGTTCACAAAAGGTGATCACATCTCCCCGAGACATGGCAATGGTCATACATATAAGCCACTTGCCAAGAGTCTGAATTGTGATCACATGATTGTGGAGATGCTGCAACAGTCATAAGAATGAACAACAGTCATAAGTCACTTTTTTCAGTGCTGTTGTAACTTTAAACAGTCCCTAAATGAATGAATGTAAGTCGAGAACTGCCTGTAAGCCCTGTTATGGAATGTAGTGAGGAGGTGTATGCCCTGGAGGGAGGGGATACATTCCAGAAAAGTAAGAGGCAACTTAACCCAGATATTATGTGGGGAGAAGAGGATGAAGACACTTGCTCTCTAATAATCCACAGGGTATATTGTAGATGCAGAAGGTAGACTCCAGTCTAGCAAAATTTTGTCTATACATGTGAAACATGAAAGAACTCAGCTCAGAAGAATGAGCACATGTCATTCTTGGTTTGGGACCTGACAGTCCTTCCTCACCAGCAATTTGTTCTTCCTTGAAGCCTAGCATTTTGGTGTATGCTCTGGCTTTGCACCCATAGATGCTTTTAATTTTTCACCCTCAGAAAGTCCTTTACCTGGGTAAATCTGCTGCCCGGCTTTTAGGGAATGAACAATTCATAGCTCTCTCTTATCTTCAAACTCTGCCTTTAAAAAAAAAAAAAAGTAGGATGGTCAGTTCATAGGAGCTATAATCATCGTATTTCATGCCTCAAACTGCAGAATGACTCTCCTATCCTTTCCTTTTGTCTCCTTTTATATTCATGTTCAAAGCTGTCATGTCCACTACTGCTCCTAATGGATGGTTTTTATGTGCATATATCTGAAACTCATAATGTGAACCATGCTGCTGAACACGTTGTGAATATACTGCTCTTCTTTAAAAAGGTGGTGGTTGTTGTTTTTTTCCATCTACAGTATTGACTAACTGTCGGTGTTTGATGTATGGGTTACTAGGCTGATGTAGACTTATGGTTAAGAGTTTAAGTTGTTAGTTCTGCTTTTGCAGCCAATTCAGAATAACTACAGATGCCTCAAGATATTAAAATTGACTGCTCAAATGGACTCAGTGTGGGAGTTTCATTGGTTTTAAATTGATAACAGCTGAAAGGGAATGATTAAAGCTGTATAAGGGCATAGAATGCCGCTCAGTTTTTCCCTTCTCCCTTTTCACAACTTCTCGCAAACAACTCTTTCTATGGGAATTTTCTTCCCAATGGTAATAATAAAAGTATTTCATTCCTTTAAATTTCCAAATGATAAATAAGGCCATTTCTAAAGGAGCAATTCCTGAGAACCTAGGAAAAAACTAGGGGAAGACAAAAGAATTTTCTATTCTAAAGGGAACATTTTAAGTTAAATAGCATTCCATAAGGTGGACATTGTGTCTATTTCCCAGACATTGGAGCTAAATAAGTTGGATGGGAGACATAAACTGTCATAACAGGAGATTAGGAGTGTTATGTACATCTTTGCTTATCTTCACTACTCCCTGCCCCATTATTAAAAAAGGGGAGGAGGAAGAAAGCATAAGTTTTAAAGAACATTTTCAGAAACAAATTGCACAAAGACCTTTTGCTTTCTTTATTCCCTTGAGAGCAATTATTGTTTTATTGGAAACAAATATTCTGTATGTTTCTTTATCCCAACAAGTCTTAAACTACTTAGATATGGCAAAGGAGAATTTTTAAAAAACAGCAACAACAACAGAGATACTTCCAATACATACATCCAGACATGCATGATATACATTCTTTTAATCAAGATTTCAAGAGTCTTTAATATGCTGGATTCTGGAAGCTGGATCCAGCCCCAAAGGTAAAAGTGTTGCTTCACACAGATTAAGTAATTATTACTCAGCTAACTCAATTTTGGCTTTGCCTAAACCAAAATTATATTTTGTGTTCCTCAAAGTTGCAACAGAAAAAACAATGAATGCACACATTTGGATTGCCATTGAACAATGACACCATAATGGGAAAGAATTCAATCCATGAGTGTAGACTTAGAGTGAAATATGCATTACTCCAAGTCTGAGGAAATTATAATTATAATTCTGTTTTAGATATTGCAATTAGTATTGGACTGAATTATCAGCCCTCTCTTTTGTGGAAAGGAGAAACCAAGTGAAAATCCATTACCATTAAACTAATCAGGGAGATTTCTCTGCTACTGGAAACATCTGAGGGGGAAAACACTGGAAAAAGAAAACGTGAAGCTCTGCAGCTCCCATTTTGTAAATCAATCTCTGCACACCCAATAACAATTAGTAAAAATTGTAAGTCTCTGAAAATGGTTCCTCTTTTAAGGCTGGCCCAGCCAACGTAGGGTGGGCATTTCCAGCTCAGCTCAATTATATTTTCTGAGAATCTGTTCTTTATATAGACATGGCTGACCCACAGAATGGAAAATTTTCACCTATGTTCATCAAGGATGATATCACAAGTACTTGATGGCAAGTGTGCGTGATGAAAAAGTTGTGCAAACAAACAATGACTTCCAGTTACTTTTGAGCATCTGGAGCCTGGAAAAAATGCTTTGTGTTTAGTAGAAATATCTGAACAAAAACTGGTGGGATCTTCAGACAAATTTTTCAACTTTATCCACAGCTGGAAGCACCAATAAATTTTGTGATCATTTTTCAGTTCTTTGTTCAAAAGTTTTAAATAGTTTTTTTTCCAGCAACCAGGTACTTAAACAATGTATGTCTATGTGTGCACAGCTAAATGACTGCATCGGGCTGTCCTCTTTGTGTTATCATGTAAGAAAAATAAAAAATATATATTTGTTTATTCAGGAAAATTTTTGGTTTTGGGCAGTAAAGATAATTGATCTCAACAGATGTCATAATGAGATTGAATCTTAAGATGATTGCTCTGTATTCTTTGAACTAATCTATACAATTTCTTTACAAATAATACTGGCAAAATTTCACAAAATACAAAATATGAAAAAGAATTAAATGTGGGCTCTTAGAAAAAAAATGAGGTTTTTACTTGAACGCCCTAGGAGAGGCAGAAATCTAAAGATATCATAGTCTTTAATATTCTGCAGGTTACTATTTATGCATGCTCTCCTAGGATTATTTTAGGCTTTGCTAAGAAACATTGATTATAGAGTGCTGTCAAAGGCCTCTACACTAATTTTCCAAGTGTCATGCTCTGCTGGAAAGGTATGCAGAGACTATCTCTTGGCTTAAATGATGATCTTATAGCCACATTGTTTAAACATTTTAAACCGCTTCTATTGAATGGTTTTTCTCATAGGTTTGATTCATTTTGATTCTGCTGACAAAGTTCCCATTAAGGAGCACTCTCTTCATAATTTGTCAAAAAATATATAGCAGAGATGAAGGAGGATGAAGCTAATTTGTAATCTCAGAGCACTAACCTAGTTATCCTGACATACTTCATGATGTACACCCTCAGCCAGCCAGAGGATTAAAGTTATGAAGCACACACACACACACACACACACACACACACACACAGAACATTTTGTAAGCTGCACAATTTACAAGCATTGTCAAGGGTCAGGGCGACTTATTCTTAGTAAAATAATAATTAAACATTTGGCAAGGGAAAAATGTCAACTTTGTACAAAAGGTTGGAGGAAATGCTGTAATGAAACTTATCTCTTTGTTATTGGCTGTCTGTAAATGATATAATAGAGAGGCATAACATAATATAATACTGTTATTAAATTATTTACCTGAAAGGACTTTGGTACCATTGCAATTACTGTACAATAACAATACTACCTTATGTCTTAAAATTTTCTGGATCTTTTCTTTCTATCCATGGTTTATAATCCAGCCAGTTCTCTACTGCTGCTGTGTAGAGTATATGTACACAGTATGTCTTGATATGATAAATAATGCAATACAAAGTGTTATTTTTTTAAAAAAAAACAGTGGATCATTTTATTTATTTATATCCTACCTTTATTATTTTTATAAATATCTCAAGCATATGTACCAGTAATACTCCTCCTCCTATTTTCCCCACAACAACTCTGTGAGGTGGGTTGCGCTGAGAGAGAGAGAGAGTGACTGGCCCAGCGTCACCCACTTGGCTTTCGTGCCTCAGGTGGGACTAGAACTCACTGTCTCCTGGTTTATAGCCTGGTGTCTAAGCCACTAGACCAAACTGGCTTGTCCTGTCAGAGGAGTAGATATTGGCATGCCTTCCACTCTACCTTCATACAGTAGATTATATTATTTAATGTCACTGTGCGCTCTGTGAAAAAGATTCAGAAGAACAGTTTCAGACCTCCAGCAAACTTCTCTGTTGTTAATTAAACAAGCCTGCTATTTTTCAGGCTTCTGAACAAGCTAGAAAAAGGATATTATTCTTTTAAGCAATCAAATTATTGAGACTTTCGAAACAATCACATCTTGTTATCAGCCTTGTGTTAAAATCTGAAAAAGGCCGGTTGCTGTAGTGAATATATGAAGCTGTTTGTGCTTATTCTTCAAGTTTATTCTTGTGTGAAGTCCAAACCCTATCCTATTAAATATTTTAAGTGTACATAGCCCAGTTGGTTTTATTTTAAAATACAAGCAGTGTCCTTCAAAACTTAGTTTTCAAGTACAATTTACAAGCATTTAAAAACACAATTTGAATTTGAAATGCAGCTGCAAATACAAGTATAAACAATCTATTAGACTGATGATAGAACCAAATAGGGTTTTTCACTTAAGATAAGATAACCTTTATTGTCATTTTTATACTGTGGGCACAATGGCACACATCAAAAATGAAATTTAGTTGCCCGCTCTCAAAGTGAAACACATACATGACGCACACCTAAACATACTATGAACAACATATGTATAGATCCACATCCCTACATATATGTAGCAATAAATATTAAACATTGTCCATCTTGAATATATAACGGAAGGAGGAAGCTTGAGAGTTCGCAAGGTTAATGCTGTATGGAATTATAGGACAGTTAACATTTTCTAAACTCAGATTCCCCATCAAACAGCTGTTTTCACCCAAGGCTGATATTCTCTGGATTATATTACAATGCTCTATACATTTACTTATTGTGATGTCAGTGCAACCTTCCAGGTTGGCTTTTCTAAACAAACCATTGGCTATCTAAGATCACAAGGGAACAGCAGCTTTAGGCAGCAAGTTATGATCTCTGGACATGCAACTGTGACCCTCAGCTATTCTTAAAAATATTTTCTGGAAGATAGATCTGGGCTATGGCTTACCTATTGACATTCAATAGGAATAGCATTCAATTACCCAACCTATTTTACTTCTGCATGTTGAAGGAGAGTGGAGGACATTGCATTTTCACCTTACATAACAACCTGACATGCAGATGATTATAGATGGGGCTTGCTTGCACAGAAAAGGATATCTCTGCTTATGTGTTCTGTAATGCAACTGACAGTTTCTAATATCCACACCATTCAGAACTAGCTGTGGATATCCTTAACTCAGTGTGCCAAATAAAATAAATCAGAAGTCATAACTCATGGCCTCAGTCCCAAGGAAAGAAATGGGTTGCAAATTGGTCATACATCAAATTTATCTCATTGTTTTTCAGTGATACAGTCACACAATTTGAGTAGGGATCATTGTTATGTATGCCGTATGTCTAGTAAAAACTAAACACACATAATGTTCACAAACATAAGGCAAAACTTGGAGTGGAATTCTCTAAGTTGCTTTGATATTATGTTTGACAAATAAAGTTTGCTTGCAAAACTAGGTAAGTGGACAACAAAACTTTATAATGTACTATTCACTTTGTTTCACATTTCAGGGGGCTTATTTAAAGTGTGGTTTCTGTTTAATCAACCATTCTCTGTTTTGTGTTTTCTAGATCAGATTTTTGGTGCTTACCTACACAATGTGTGTGAACATGATGGCTCTACTGTCCCTTACTTCGTTAAAATGTGTATAAAAGCTGTTGAGGAACGAGGTACGTATTTTATGATCTATATACATTCCTAAATGTGGCTGTATATTTATAAGTGAGATTTTAAATTCTGTCTTTCATTTACCAACTGATGGATAGCTGGGTGTTAAAACTACAATGGTATCAACCTTCCCCACTTTTCTTAAGCTTCCTAATATTCTTTGAAATAAGTATATGCCATCCCCTCCTTTTTTTTCTGGAGAGTCACTGATATTATTCAAAATAAATAGCAGCAGTGGTCTCTTTCCCTTACAATTATTTGTTGAAATTTTGTACTTGATTACTGTCACTGTTTAAAGCCCATAATGTTTACCGTCTTTAAAAATATGTCCTTGTAATGTGTACATTCCATTTTCTGCTTCCAAGTAATTTTCAACTAAAATGAAGTTAGCAATCAAGTAAAAGATATTTCTAATACACAAAACCAACTTTCATGAAGTTCATGACAAAAGAGATCTATTTTTATACAGCAGTTGTGTTGTATTGCATTGTGCCAAAAAGGTATCCATCAACACCCTTCCTTCTAAGCTTCCAATACCCCTTTGCAATCTATTCTGGAGGGATCGTAAATCCTTCAAAGCAGCAAAGGGGAGTAAAAGGGAAGTGCTAGCATAAGAGGACAGGGGATAAGGGGAAAGCGTAATACATCCATTGAAATATGCTCATGTAATATTATATGTATGCAGGGTTAATGGTGTATAATTCTTGGAACTTCCATTTTATTCATATAAGTGAATTAGGAAAATTATATTCCCAGGATATCAAATAGCTATGAAATATGGAAATATTAGAGCCAGAAATATGCAGTGAAGATTTTGGAATGTGGGAGTCTCTTTTAGGATTGCTAGCTTTTGAAGTGACCACTGCAGCTGTCTCTTTATAAGCTTTTTGATTTACACCAATTAGTGATAACATTTAGCAACATTACATTAGCAACTTCACCTACTGATTGTACAGGTCAACCCTCTGGAAAAGTAACAAGACCCCAGTTTGTTTTACTTTACAGTTTTATAGTTAACTAACCAAGCCTGTAAAAAAAAAAAGAAAATATAAATATAAATGATCTAAAATGTAGATGAATATTCTGGATAATAAAGATATTACAAGTTTGATCGCTTGTGTTGATACAATTTAAAAAAAGCCACTCCTGCTGAAATTGGAGCTTTTACCATTCTAATATTAAATTTCCACTGGCTATTCTTGCTCATTGCAAGAGAATTAAACAAGCTTTAGTGAAAGAACACAGTGATGCACTGCTTATATTCATAAAGTGCTCACTGGCTGCTGGAATAGTTCCTCAGTCCTAGGTACCTCCTATAAGGTAGCATTAAACAACTCAGATCCCAAGTATTATAGAATAACTGGTTTGTGGATCAAATTAATTCATTGAAAAATGCAATCCCATTTGAAAAATGTTCAATAGTAAATGCCTTTGTTAATACAATGTTCTTATTTATTTTATTGATTGATTGATAATAGAGATGTTAAAGAAAATAAATAGATATTTTAAGATAATAAAGATATTATCTTTATCTATTAATATTACAATATGTTTTTTGCCATAGACATTACAAATACCAGGAAAGGGTTTTTTTCTGTTCCTGAAAGATTCATCTGGCATTTTACCTTGGCTTTTTCCAGGCTATTGGAAACTTTTAATTTTAAAATGTTCTCTAACTCTGCTGTTTTGAAACTTTTAAGGCATTAAGAAATATAGTGCAGTTTTAACATTGTTGTTTTTTGCTGATATTTATAACAGACAGAAACTTTATTTCGGTCATTTACCAATAAAAGTACAATTAATAAAATGTACCACACAAAACTATTCCTTAACAAGAACTGTTACCAACCATTTATGGGTAAAGTTTACACATAATTTAGCAAAATGTTGTTACTTTTAGAGAAATACATTTATCTTTGTTATTCATAGATACTGCAAATAAACATCAGAGTGCCTCAAAATTACTCTGTATACCTTGTAACAGGCTATAAACATCTATTATGCTTCCTTGAAAAATACATATATACATACAGTATATACATATACATATATATTTTCAAGGATGCATATTAGATGTTTGTAGTCTGTGAGAAGACATGCAGAATAATTTTAATTCTGTAGAATAATTTCTATATGTATTGTATGAATCCGCTTTGATTTGTATGCTTCCTTCCCTGTACTTACTATAACTTTAAGCTAGCATATGGCATTAGCTAGTAGAGATATAAATAATAACTAATCTCAGTGGCATGTGATAAAATTTGCATTTTATCACTATTTATGACTTTGTCCTTGGTATACAATTTTTTTTTCTTTTCCTGGACTAGGATTATAATTCCTGTGCCTTTACTTCTGTTTACTCAGTGTGTTGTTTTCACTAAATTCTGGCACAAACTATTGCAGGACAGCAGTAATTTATGTGAAGCTAAATCCAATGTTTATGAAAGCTTCTGATGACATTTTAGACAGGGATTGGTATTAGGAAGCCATATGTGGAGGTGCCAAGTCTCCCAGCATGGCTGGGACTCAACAGATTTAAAGCCCTCCTCCTAATGGCCAGATATGCCTCCAGCCAAGTTATTCAACTACAGAGTCATGGGAAATACTTACGTACCAATTATGGGAAAGGCATAGTTAATGAAAACTGTATGTTTACTTACATAGTCTTAGTAAGATGGCCTAAACATTCATTGCAGCTGGCATCTTGGCTGAAACAGAGAGCTGTGTCTCTCTGTCCCATCTTCATACAGTAACCGTATAGTTTGTTTCCCTGAAGTTGAAAGTTTCTTTTCTCTCTCTGAAGAACCTCCATTGCAGAACTAGATTGTACTACTCTGAAGTATTGCTCACTGTGAAAATAAGCACTGGCAGCAGAAAAGCCTCAAGTATAACATTCCATATCTTAAAATCAGTTTAAATTCACCTGAACTCATTTGTGAGTTTCACATTGCACATTTACTGGCAATTTGCAAAAATCTTGTCTCACTTGATTAACATTGCCTGCTAGATGTGGCTATAAGCTACACAAAATCATTTTAAATTAAAAAACTAACAATAACATGTTATTTTCATGTGTCATACAGGAGAAGATATATTTTAAAGTAAATGGGATATGGAAAATAATAATATTGAATAAAGAAAAGGACCATCAGAATGTATCAGCTAGTAATTTCCAACTAAACTGGTCAAAAACAATTTCTTGATGCTAAAGGTTTCATTGAAAATGTTACCTATCCACTATCATTGCATTGCATTATTATTTAATAATTTGCCCTACTAGTAGTTTTAGCTTGTTGCCAGTCCCATGACTTACATCCTTATTCTTTTGATTATGAATAGTGAAGGAAGTTATTTTCATCTAAATGAATGCTCTCCTGTAATTTTTTTTAGAACTTAATGTTCTGCTTTTTTCTTTGTTAGCTGTCAGTTTAACATTAATATGTTAATGTTAACATATTAAGAGCTGTGGTGGCATAGTGGTTAGAATGCAGTATTGCAGTCTAATTCTGCTGGTTGCCAGCTGTTTGAACTTGACTGGCTCAAGGTTGACTCAGCCTTCCATCTGTCTGAGGTCACTAAAATGAGGACCCAGATTGTTGGGGGCAACATGCTGACTCTGCAAACCTCTTAGAGAGGGCTGTATATAAATCTAAGTGCTATTGCTATAATATGTCATTATTAAAGCCCACCTTTATTATTGGTTAGACCAGTGGTTCTCAACCTGTGGGTCGGGACCCCATTTGGGGTCGAACGACCATTTCACGGGGTCGCCAAACAATGCAGTCCGCCATTTTTCCCCCCTTTTCCTTAGCCTTGCTACTCCCTTTTATTCTATTGGCTTTTGAAAGCCAATAGAATAGACTCTCTTGAACAGAGTCTACTTCTATTGGCTTTCAAAAGCCAATAGGAATTGTCCAGGCTGTCTCTGCCCTGCTGAGCCCGCCAAAAGTCCCATTTTGCAAACGGTGCTGCACCAGTTGAGTAGTCCTCGACTTACGACCGGTTGAGTAGTCCTCGAATTACGACCAGTTGGGGGTCGCGGCATTAAAAAGGTTGAGAACCACTGGGTTAGACTATAAATCCTGTGCGAGGAAAAGAGTAATTGTTTTGTGAAACATTTCTGTTCTAGAATTATTTCCACATTTATTTTCTAGCTAATTATCCAAGACTATCGAATTTTGCTTTGTGCCTCACCAACAATTAAAATAATGCATTTTTAAAAAATCTATATAAAATGCATTTGTTTGTAAAAAGGATAGACAAAGATATTAGAGAAACTGGAAATACATATCTGACATGGCAGACTCAGCCATAAGCCATGTTCTCAGCTTCACCCTACCGTCTCTTCTCGTTACGCACACTGAAATAATATGATTCCTCAGAAAGAAGTTTTCTGAATGAGAGAGAACACTATCAAAAGCTCTTGGAGCATACATGTTTGCCATTATTATTTAAAATGAACCTAAGAACAATTTGGTTCATCGTTCAGATCTGTTTTGATTGTTAATTAAGTTGTGACTGTGATCCATACAAAGGCAATAATAAATGCACTAAAGTTAGTTAGCAAGAGGGCGGAGTCTGTGCATTAATGTGAATGCTGAGCCGAGAGGCCACCATTGGAGACAGCAATGCCAACATCTAATTCTTTCCTCTTTCTCTTTCTGCTGTGGAATAATGGAAATAATTCAGTGTCATCCTGCTTTTGAGATGAAAAAGAGGCCAGGGATGCCATATGGTACCCTTTAAACTTAATGAGAAAAGACATGTGTCCATATGGAGAACAAAGGGACAAGTGACAAAATGCATGCCATGACATCACAACACAAATGCTGTTATTTACATACTCATGTCCAAAGTTGGGATTATACGAGGGCAATTCAGAAATAAACCTCCGTTATCAATGACAGACACTCGCAGATACAGAACTTTTATTATACACATTAGAAAACTACAACATTACATTACTTTTCTCCATAACCGCCATTCAAATTGAGGCACTTGTCATAACATCTTAAAAGATTTGAAATTCCTTTGTAGTAGTCGCTCAATGCCAAATCTGGGCTGTAGGGGGGGGGGTGATCAAAAACATCCCAACAGAACTGCTCCAAAAGTTCTGGGGTGCATCTAGAGGTGTGTGGGCGAGCATTCACCAACACTACACTGGAAGTCAGCATGCCCTTATGCTTGTTATGGATGGCTTGTCTGAGTTTTTGTAACCTTTCACAGTAGACTTCTGAACTGATGGTTGAACCACGCTCCATGAACTTCACTAGCAGTACTCCTTTGGCATCTTCACATTTGGCGGGATTTTCCATGGCACCACTTCCGATATGTTGGTTCGAATCTTTGTCTCTCTCATCTGTCTGTCTGTCTGTCTGTCTGTCTGTCTGTCTGTCTGTCTGTCTGTCTGTCTGTCTGTCTATCTATCTATCTATCTATCTATCTATCTATCTATCTATCTATCTATCTATCTATCTATCTATCTATCTCCACTATCATGTTACTATTTTTTCATCACCACAGCTAGTTCCTGAGAAAAGAGAAGAACAGGAAAAATATCCTTCTCATTTCCTAATTCTGAGTTAAGTTGCTAAACTCACTTACAACATAGGAAATGCTCTTTTGGTTCAAGCCAGAAGACTATCCTACAGACAAGGATCCTCCTACATCCAGAAGCAGGGATATGTAGTTACTACCAGATCTGGTTAGGGAGAAAAGCTAAAGGCTAGAAGGTTGTTCCTATTATATCTCGTAATTTAATATCAAAGTAGCACCTTCAGGAAAAATGATTATGCTGAAAGTTGCTAGTAACATGGGATTCTGATTCTGTAATTTGTCACTTAAAGGCTTTTGGATTTCTTTCCAAATATTCTTAATGGTCTTCATTCTTTTCTTTTTAATTGATCTTGTTCAAAATGTTGTAAAGAATCTTGCCCATATAATTTCTGTCATGAGAACTAGTGACCCTCCAAAACAACTTGTATACTCAAATTCTTAATGTCAGTGTTTGCAACAACACTGCTGATTTTCTTTCTCTGTTGCAAGAATTATATACAAAAATCACATAGTTGACTCTTGGCCAAAAAGTCATCCTGAGATCTCTAGCCCTGAATAAAGATTTAAGAAAGACCTTTAGTCCATTTCGGAGAAGGTCCCTAGCTTTTAAAACTTTTATCTCTTAACTTTACTTGTTAGCAGCTGTTCTATTTTTTTGCTGTCATTTGTTTGACAGCATCCAGTTATAGGTTCCGATGTCTGTTTAAAGAAACAGGGAGGTTGTTGGCTTTAAAATCCCCTTACTGCTTGTGTGTTCAACATTTTCCCAGGCTTTTCTGCATAGTTTGCCAAGCAAAGGGACTGACCTTTTGTAGCAAACACTTTTTCATTTCAAAATGCTCACTTTGATTTTTGTCCCATTTTATGCTCATTCCAAACTGTTTACAGCCCACTAAAAATGACTGTGAATTATATGTTTGTGTAATAGATTCCTTTTGTGGTTGAAGAGGAATGTTTACTTTGTGCAATTAGTTATCTTTGGGTAGATTACAGTGACCTGGAAAAAAAGGGGGCCTAAATGATTATAGTACCTTAAGCATTTCCTTTTGTTATCTCCTGTAGCAGTAATCTAAAATGTTTTTTTTCCCCTGAGCCTCTGTTTGTGAATTCATCATTTCATATAGAGCAAATGATCTTCCACCAGTCTTTTGCTCAAATAGTTTGTTTTGTGTTTTAATGTGGGAAAGAATTTTAAATTTCAGATTCCTTCTCTCCAAGCTGAAGCAGGATTAGGGCAGTCTAATCTCTGGTATCTTTTAGACAGAGAAGGGAGCCTTTTTCCCCCAAAGATATATGTAGTTTGACAGACATATGGAATTTTCCAGTATGCATACTAGTCCTTGTAAATACATTTTACACTTCTGTACAATCAGTACAAGTATTGTGTGGTGAAGTGTATGATTAAGATGCACACTTAATCGAAAGACTGGGATTCAGGTAACCACTTGATCATGGGTGCTTTTGGGTGACTTGGTCCTGTCAGTTTCTCTCAGTCCAACCTACCTCACAGATTGTTGTTACTGAAATAAAATTAGGGGAGAGCCCCTATAAGATGCACATAGTCTTATAAAAAAGGAAGTTATAAATGCTGTAAATAAGTAAGATTAAACAACAGAAATAATGTTACAAAAGAAGTACACATCATTAACTTTCCTAAAATTGCTTCAATTCCACTGGTGGGATTTAAATACCTGAACATCCGGTTCTCTGCGTGGATGCAGGCCTGGGCTTCCAAGGCCTAGAATGGACTTCCAGAAGTGATATCCATGCATTTCCTGTGGGCCGTTCTAGGCTTGGGAGGCCTTCTCAAGGCCTCCCAGGGCTAGAATGGACTTCCAGAAGCAGCGTTGGTTCAGCCAGTTCTCTGAACTCAACAAAATTTAGCTATCGGTTCTACCGAACTGATGCGAACTGGCTAAATCCCACCACTGTTCAATTCCCTTTGAACTCAGTCCAGAGGAAAACCATATTTTATGAAAGCCTGATTTTGTTGAACCTATATTTCATTCTCAAACATTGCATGATTATCATACGAAAGAATAGATCTTAATTCATGTGATTAACAGAGTGTTTCAATAAGATTTGCTTATATCAAGGATCATCTCCAAAAAATCTTCATCATTCCTCTTTGGTTGTATTTCACTTTTTTCCTCTTCTCTTTTTTTCAGTCAAATTTAAAGTCTATGATGGTTAGAGCTGGGTTTCTTTTTTAATTATAAAATATATTTAAGGATAAATATAGTGTTTCATAAAAAATCATCTAATCAGAAAAACTGAACAAATATTCTAATAAAAAGATTGTTCCAAGTTTAAAAAGAAATATCCATCAAAAATTAGTAAAATACATAAAACAAACAAACAGGTAAACTATAAGAACAATATTCACATGTTCTATCAAGGGCAGTACTTCCAAGGTTAGATTATTGTTTATTCTAATTTTATGGTAGAAGTCTCTATATAAATCAGGCATTCCATTATAAACCTCACCTGATTTTTTCATGGAGTTTCCTATGAAATGCCCTGCAATGGATGATGATTGTCATAAGCTGATCAAGGAGCAATGACTCCATAGTCACTATGGAGATATACCACCTATTATTTTATAACTGATTATTTTAATGTTTTTATGTTATAAACTGCCCAGAGAGTCATTGGATATGGGATGGGAGGCAAATAAATTTCACAATAAACAAACAAAACAAAACAAAACACATGGTTCCCAATTTCATAGTTGTAGAAAGGAAAAAAAAGGTAAAGATAATGGTCCTCTGGCACAGTTTGCATATTTGAAATGATGTGTCTTCAACCCAAATTGTGTAAATGAAGAGAATACAGAAAAAAAAGAACATTTCTCTGAAAAAAAATCAGTCGTTAAATGATATTATTCAGTCTCTTTTGTAAATTTAGTGCTGTCTTGGCACAAGCAATGTTTTCTTGTTTTAATTCCATGAACTGATTCTCAGACTTTCTGCTCTGTCATCTCCCCCCAATTGTCTGGGTCAGAGTTTAAGGGTGGTTGGTGACTGCTAGTGGCAGAGAGGTCACCTCCATGTCAGTGTTTGGAAGGCAATTTAAATGTAGTCCTGGGCATATGCGTTTCACTACCCTCTCTTCTTCTTTTTCACTGCATTGTTTTATTTATATTGCTAACATGATTTCAGGACCTATCATTACTGAAATTCTGTAAACTATTCTGTATGTCCTTTTGGCTGAAGAGCAGAGCAGAAATGCATTAAATAGCTGCCATGTCACTAAGAGTTATTGGGCCCTGATGCACAACATAAGAGCCACTCCAAGCTTATTTCAGAACCTCATCATCTCCTTTGGTCTAATTTGTTTGTTATAAACATTTACCCAGAAATCCGCAATATCTACAGTTTTGTTTTATTTTTCCAAGTTTATTTACAAATTGCTTATCCCTGATGGTTGCTTTTTAACAAACAGTTCCTAACATCATTTCCCCCCCATGCTTCTCACTTTATATAAGTTTCCAGTTACCTTTGAGAGCAGTACATTAAAAATGTAGGGATCATATTGCTCTGCTAGATGAGCTGAACTCTTAGTTCTGCTAATTTTGTAGTATATATTCTTTTCCAGTTTGGGAAAATCTATTATACTTGGATCCAAGAATGTACTAAAAGCTAATACTTCCATGAAAAACGTGCAATTTGTACTGTTTAACATCTTACAAAATCCTTGAAGTTTTTTTTTATGATTTGTCTCCTTCCAAGATTTCAGTATCTTGTTTTTATATGCATGTAAATGGAAAAGAAACAAAACAAACTGATAGCAAATGCATCCTATTTTAGAGAAAAAAAACATTCAGCATTTCAATAAATAATATAATTTTGTATTACAGGACTAAAAAAATTGAGTCGGGTCAGTAAAATATATAGCTTATCAGCCATTGATTTTATTGCTTTGTTGAATTCAAACAAATATTAGCCAAAACTACATTCCAAGCAATTTTACCTTGGAAGCTTATGATATAAAAAGATGTTTGTAAGTTATGAGCGGAAATTAGCAGCAAATGAATGCAACTGTCTTGGCAATAATTGCTCTACGAATTCTGCCTTCTGACTCATTTTATCCAGCTATAGCTACCTTCCACAGAGCAAAAGCTAGTTCATAGTTTTGTACAAAGTCCAAGTTACAATTGGCTCAGAAGGGTATTTTTTCTCTGGGGCCTCAGTGTCTGTAAAAAAGCCACACTCTGGGTCTTTATGTTTTTGAAGAAAAAAAGGGGGGGAGGCATCAAGAGAAAACATTTCAGAAAGTGTACAACATACAAATTAGAGGGAAGCAGAAAAGGAAGAAGGAAAACAATGTATCATGGGGTTATAATCTGGAAAGTATGAAGAATGGAACCTAAGCTGTATTTTTCCTAAAAAGTAAAAAAAATAAAAAATAAAATAACGAAACTACAAATAATAGGTACCCCTTTAAGCCAGTTGCCATCTTTCTTAAAGTCACCTGATACCTGCCTCATTGACTAATTCATTCCAGAGAAATGTATCCCATGCTAATAAAAGAAAGCATTTGAATGGTAAGAATTGCCAGAACAAATAAGTGGTTACTGACTGTTTACCACAGAAACATTTGCTGTGACAGGACTAAATTCATACCTGGGAGCACTCCAGTGGTTTTCCTGGCACACCAGCCTGAGAGGCATTTATGCTTGCCCTTTTTTTGCTATAAAAAATAGTCTTTTGCTAACCGTTTTGAGTAGAGGCAATATTCAGAAAATAAATCCCAATCAATCAGTGCATTTACCATACTTGACAGACTCTTCTCCACTTTATTAATTTAATTTGGAAAGAGGCATTTTTTTCTCAAACCTTATGCTGAATTTCAAAACTTGTTCTAGCACTTATGGAAATGGAAAAACTCAAGCAGTAGGCAATTCCCCAATCAAGGAACTACCAACTGAGACCAACAAACTAACAGTAATAAAGGAACCATCAAAGACACCCCCACCAACATTGACACGGCTAGCCACTAGTATATAAAAACAGAGCAAACCCCACTCCTTTCTAACATAGATGATGTTACCTAGTTGGGGAATGAAACGTCTGGAAGAAAACAACCAAGCTCAGAGAGCACTCAAGGAAGATCCCACTCAAGGAAATGCTAGGAATCCTTGGAAAACTAGGAATAAAATATTTCCTGATTAATTAGTGGCTTTGTACTTTTGCTAATATTTGTGTTACATTGCATACTACCTCTTTTTCGAGGATCTCAAAGAAACATATATTCCCTTTCCGTCCACTCTCCAGGTCTTCCGACCCCCCTTTTTTAAAATCCACAAAACAACCATATAAAAAGTCAAAACAAGAAATACTGACTGATCAGGAGAACCCAATAAATTCCATAGCTGAATTGAAGGCTGAATTTCCTTAATTCTAGATAACAGCTATTTACTAACTGGTGGATTGCCAACTAATAGTTGATGGAGAAGAGGTTTATTTTTCTGTCACTGACAAATAAAAACATGGTGGCAGCAAACATACATATTGTATTTTTTTACACATTTAAAAATATTCCACAGTAAAAGAATAAAACTTTGAAACATTATCGGAAGCTGAAAACATACTCAATCCAAGATCTCTGATATACTTATTGTATTGACTATTCATGAATTCTATCATAGTAATTCAGTTACTGCCTTGGACAAAAACAGGTCTGTTTTTAGTTTATAGCTTCTATTTACAAAAATTGTTCAGGAATCCTATCTGTAGAACAACCACTATATGCAGAATGTTATAAGAGCTGTGGTGGCGCAGTGGTTAGAATGCAGTACTGCAGTCTACTTCTGCTGACTGCCAGCTGCCAGCAGGTTGGCAGTTTGATTCTTACTGGCTCAAGGTTGACTCAGCCTTCCATCCTTCTGAAGTGGGTAAAATGAGGACCCTGATTGTTGGGGGAATATGCTGATTCTGTAAACTGCTTAGAGAGGACTGTAAAGCACTGTGAAGCAGTAAATAAGTCTAAGTGCTATTGCTATTACTATAAAACTAATCTGTCCCCCAGGCATTTAGTTTGCTGAACATTGTTCAATTTTTTTCTGAAACTCAATTGGAATCAGTGGAATTGGGCATGTAGATCTCCTAATCCAGATTACTTCCGCAGTCTCTTTTGTATTCCCTGGGATTGAAACTCTGAAAACCATGTGGGATTCTAATAACTAGTCATTTTGTTTTGTTTTGTTTTGTTTTGTTTTAGCAATAGATGTCGCATATAGATCCAAACAGGACTGAGTTTGTGATATAAAAAATACATTGCAAGGGAGTTGGGCCACAAATTCCTCTGCTCCTCTTAGAGGCAAACATCTGTGGGTGCCCATGACAACTCCTCTCCCATAGCTAACAGCCTTTTAGAGGGATTTTCAGCTACTATGGAATAGTAACTAATCTCCTTATCTGTCACAAAACTACACTCCCTGCCCTATGGCTGCTAGTATTAAAAAGAAAAATAAATGTTTTCAACTTCTTCAGTTGATATTAATGATCATTCCTGACCCACCACTTCAATAGCATTTAATTAAGCTTATTTAGGCTTCAGTCTTACTTTCACTTAGGAGTCTTATTTAATTCAGTGGGTTTTAGTTTTGAATAAAATAATAAAAATTAATATGTCAGTAGTAACATATTATCACTACATATAAGCTGTGAAATCGTGACCATCCACAGACATCCAGCTGATACTAACCTTCACCAATCCACTTGAGCTCTTCTCTGATGTTTTAAAATGCTAAAACCTAAGTATTTTATTTCACTCTCAACAATATGCATGGAGGCTTGCAGTAATCCTAACAGAGCAATAACTGCCTGCATCGGAACTTGTGTAGTCTCCTGTATGAGTGATATATTATTTAAAAAGTGTCTTTAAATGTTAGAAGACTTCTATCAGAAAGTTTTCCTTGCTGTTCTTTAAAAAAAAACTTTTCTTGTTGATTGCTTCCTGAGTGAAATAGATTCATAACTAAACAGATGTGAAAAATGACAAAATTATTGAATATATGTACATATTCTCTTTAAATATATAAGTGTTGCTATTATTAGTTCCCCTTTAGAGATATTACTAGCAATGAGCTTGCTACTCTCTCTGTTGGGATCTCTCAAGAAGCTGAGCATTGTTTGCATAGTATGGTAAGAAGCATATGGCATAAAATTTTAATTAATCTGATAAATAAGGAAGCAGGTTTTGTTTTTGTTTTTTTGTTTAAAAAAAACTAAACTAAAAACAGCCACTGAACTTTCTGGTGATATAGGAAAATAAGGATCTAAGTTTCTGCACTGCTCAAGTTACCACACAACTTTTATATATTTAAGATAATAAGAAAATTGCAAGCGTATGCCTTATAAATGTTATGAAAATGTTTTTTCATAGCAGTTCTGATTCCATGGACTTCAGTGAAAAATGCCCTCGTTTTAAATTAATTTGTAGTTGTAAGAAATGTATTTGTATAGGTGCTGCCCAGATAAGCTGCTAGAACAAATTTTTTCCCACCCTAAATTATTTCAAGGTTCTTTCGTGTTAGTTACTGAATTTCTGATGCTTTTGAACATGATGTGAAAGCTGACATGTGCTTCAAATTTTTGTTACATATGTCTGTATTTCATAATTGGTATGATATATTTTTCACTTGAGCACTAAACTGATACATCAGTGGGTAACTTCACAGTTATCTGTATCTAGAAATGTATTTGCAATATTGTCTCCCTATCTATTATGCTTTACATACACCCATTTGTCCTAACACAATTCAAATTACTCCAAAAATGTATTGTGCAGTTGCCCTTGTCATTTTGTAATGCATGTATTTGTTTAAATCCTTTGGCTTGTTTTTTTAGAGAGCCGAAGAAAGCAAGGAACAGAAGTTAAAGTAATCATTTTAAGAACATATTAGCAACAGAAAATCAACTAGACAACAGTAAAAAAGAGGTTTAAAAAATCGTAAGGTAGCCCAAGTATTTCAATGTTTTTAAAAAGGACAGTGACAATTCTTGGCCACTGAGCTTTTTTTTTAAAAAAAATGGAGAATTGTTTAAATCAAAATGCTGGAAGTTGAACTCCATGCTTCTTAAAGTTGCTGAGATTAAAAAACTGTAGTTTAAGACCATCTGATGAAAAAGAAGCAACTTTAAATACGTTCAAAAGGGAGTGGTGTCTGGGCCTTTAGGGCATTCAAAATATGTAACAATCACATGTATCCATCCTGTATCTGATGTCCAATATTTGCTACCTCAAAGATCTTTGGATGTAACAGTATGTGAAAATGACCTTGGGAGACAGGAAGAGCCACAAATTGGCCAACCACCATGTAAAAGGTAATCTCAGCTCAGAGAAGGAGAAAGGGCATTTCAGAAGGACTCTTCCTGGTTTTTCAGATAATAAAAGAAAAGGAGGAGAGAAATGTTTCATGTCTTGTAGGATTTTATTAATGTAACAAGAAACGATAGAGCTAGTGTTCCTGGTTGTGTTTCTTGTCTGGACCACCTTGAAGGGCTAACATTGTGTTAGTCATTCTAAGGTCAAAACTGCACTTTTTTCCTTTTCCCACCATTAGTGTGGATTATTCATGTCTTTTTGATGGCTTGGCATCTCAACCCATTGCAAATGCATCCCCTGTGCTACTTCAAAACTGTTGTTTTTCCTCCTAAGCTGTTCTAACTGTTTGTAACATTGCTTTACTTCTATCTAGTGAGAGAAGGCTCCAATGGCTACATTGCCTGGCAGGTCAGCTGCCCTTCAGCAGGTGGTCCCTACCTTGTGGAGTAATATCATCCTGGATAGCCAGGAGCCTATGTTGTCTTCTGGTTGGCAGTTGCCTTAAAAAGAAAACACTTGTGGTTAATCCAACAATGGGCCTTTACTTAAATGGCAGTTTCCTCACCTATATCTTCCCTTTCCCAGTAAGAACCCACTAGTATAACCTCTTTATTCCATTTGTAGCGCCACCCTCATAGGGACCACATTCAACCTAATTTCTTTTGATTTCCACCTAGGCTGTTCCCCTTGCTTTCCCACCACTTCCTCAGAGTGCTGTAAAGCAAGTTGCAACATAGGCACATTAGAATGAAGCTACAAAGTTTCAGTGAATGCAAACTTGGTTTTCTGCAGGTGAATCCTCAGTTGTTCTTTGCTTCAAATTTTCAATGGACCCATAGTACAATGTAGGAATCTTCCATTGGTTTTGATCATGGCAGCACCACTACAATGATGGTAAATTAAATATATTAGAAGAGAGAACACCAGAGGGGGGATGTGAAGGCATCTTGTGAGCACGTGTCTGAGAAAGCAAAGAAAAATAAAGGGGACTCATGAGAAAGAAGTGGTCCCTAAAAGGAAAAGGAAAACTGTAGTAAATCAATGCACAGAGGATCTGTCAATGAGGCCTGTCTTTCCTGCCTTGGTGGGAAGGACAAGAAGCAAGGGAATGCTCAACCCATTGTCAACTTGCTGCATTGAGAACTGGCATTTTTAAGATTGGCTTCAGAAAGCCAAGACAGCATGGGACACAGGCAGGTTAGGTTGTGATGTGCCTGTTCTTTTTATTATTAAGCCTTTTTGCATTAGCAGTGAAACTTAGCATTTAGAAAGAACATATTTAGGAAATACTTGCTTCTTTGATGTAGTGGTGGGCCGATGCAAAGATGCCATCAACCAAGAACAGAAAACTTTGGTTATCCTGTTCTCAGCCAGTATGCAGACAATTATATAATTATATTATTAATAGTCATGATGATGGCCATCCAGTTTACTGTGGGAGGCTAGAATACCCTTTATTATAAATTGTACTGTCAAGAGCAAGAAATCAGGAAGCAAGGCGGTTCAGATGACTGCAGGTTTATTGCATGTTTTTTTTAAACAAGTTTTATTGGTTTTTTCATTTTACAAACAAGTGCTTAAGAAACAATGTGGTGGCAAGGCAATCAATTGTCCACAAAAGAAAGTCATACTCATAAAGTTCAGATTAAATCACTAAAAACAAACCCTCTCTTTTCCCTCTAATGACATATTATATTCAAATTGATATATTTCAATACAACTAAATCAATCATAACAATCCTCAATAACCTTTCATCCAAATAAATCCGCAAATCCAGATCCTGTGTTAAGCTTAACTATTTCAATTACTATATTCCATATTTCTAATCTAAATACATAATTAACACTTTGGTTTATTGCATGTTAATTGCTCTCTACAAGAATCTAAACTACTAGCAGTCAAAGCAAACTGGCTGTATTAGAAGTCAATGGAAGTCAAGGTAGGCTGGACTTAGATCTCTGGTGGGCACGAAGGGATTTGGGATTGATGATGCACTTGACTTCTCTCTTGGACTCAGCCTGGTCATCTCCTACAATCTCCAATTTGCTGGTGGTGATGGTTGTGTGATCCTGCCTACTGTCACCAACAAAAATGGACTGAATATCCAATGCATTTCACAGCCTAAATGTGCTTCAGAATAATTCTTCAAAATGTTTGGGTCTTATTTCTATATAAGACCAAGATGGAAGAGGTTGAGGTTCATTTTCATTCATCGTCTTCTCTTTCCTGAAAACCAGTCCAGTTTTTTAAAATGTATCTTCAAAAGGGCAAAGTTGAACAAAAGTCAGAAGTCTTAGAAAAATGGTTGCCTTTTTTTATATGCTACTGTCTGGAAGTGGCAATTCTTTAGCCAGATGAATGAGAACATGTTGCAGCTGGCTTACATTCTCCTCCAGTTGTGTAGCCAGTAGGGACTTGTCAAGTTACATATGTTTTCAAACCTCTCTCAGCTAAATCAAATATCCAAATACAAAATGCAATACACAAGGGTATCATATGGACTTAAGGAACTCTCTGGTGGGCTTGAAGGGTCTATAAGGAGATAAATGGATTACACAGAAGCATACACGAAGAATATTCCTTCATGACAGATATAATCTAGCCTTTAAAAAAAAAAATCCTTAACTCTTTCATGCCATTAATCTGCAACAGAAGAAATAAGAGGAGAGATTTTTTTTCTAGGGCGATAAATAAAATTGTGCTACCCTGCTGCTGAACTGTGTGGCTGCTGAGAAAGAAAATGCCCAGTAGAATAAAATCAGATTTAATGTGTTTGTTCTTTGACTAATATATTTAACTCCTCCCAGTTGGCATCTAGCAAATCCCCAGCTGAGGGTTATATCTCACTGCTGTCTGGGATGTTCCCAGTTTCCATCTCTGTGTGGTCAGAAATTTACTATTATTATACTTTCTCTTCTTGGTTACTTAGTGATCTAACTATTTTTATCTATCAGTTTGTGAGTTCTGCATTAGATTTCTGTAATACACTCTGTTTAGAGGATGTTTTTGAAATGACATCTTTTGAGGTTCTGATGGTTAACCATTTTTCCTACCAATATTTTACAGTCACTCATGACTGGTTTTTGAAAACGTTAAGTCACATTTTATACAGTGTGCTCTATAACTTCAAAAGGATATCTTCTTTTGTCACTGGAGTTGCCATTGTCAAAGCTGATTTCTGCAATTGGTCCACTGGTTGCTTTCCTTTCAGTAATTTATCCATGTGTTGCCTTTCCTCTGTTAGGCTGTTGATGGCTTGCAAAGAGATAGAAAAGATTGGTAACATTTCAAGTTAAGAAGTCAGTTTGTTCTGGCTGCCCTAAATAGCAATGGTGGTGACCAGGTTACCTGAAGAAGAATGCCCTTCTATCTTTACTGTACTACTGCTGTGCATGTATGGAATATTATCATTTGCTCATGAAAACAAGCAGGAGAGAGAAAAATGAATGGTCTTAGGCATATGAAATAGGATCAACCATACATCTCTGTTTGGAGCAAATTTGCTAATATCCAGAAGAATCCACTTCCTCTGTTCAGTTGGTATTAAGTGATGTGAATAGAAGGAGGTGCTATTGGCTGCCCATAACTTTTCCAGAGTCATATACTGAATAGATACATATGAGAAAAGAAGACAGGGAATCTCATGGTACAAGTTACATACTGACCATGGGCATGTTCCCATGCTTCAGGTCACAAGAACACCAAGAGTGGAAGCTCCAGAAAACATATATGCATCTCCTACAGGCTACCTCCAGGCTTGGTGCAATTGATTTTTCTTTTCTTTTCTGTTCTTTTCTTTTTCTTTTTCTTCTTCTCTTCTCTTCTCTTCTCTTCTCTTCCTCTACTGCCCTAACCCCATTAATAAACATCTCTACAGCTCATGACTAGAATACTAGATAAAGCTCCTGTGCCTTGAAAAAGGATATAGTAGACAGTAAAGTTCCTATTTTTTTTGTCTGTCTGTCTGTCTGTCTGTCTGTCTGTCTGTCTGTCTGTCTGTCTCTCTCTCTCTCTCTCTCTCTCTCTCTCTCTCTCTCTCTCTCTCTCTCTCTAACATTGATATAACTGGCTACCTTGCAACCAACTCGGAGTGGAAGATGTTCAATGTCACTGGGGGACTATAAGGGGAAAGGACCAAGTTGACATCTTTGCATAGGGCACATTAGACCCCTTGGTTTGCAAGGCAGATAGCCTTCTCGGTCTAGTCCTATTTCTAGCTCAGTATGAGCCTTCACTAGGACAACAGATTTGGTGAATTGATGGAATAATAATGGTGTCAAAAGAACTTAAAATATGTTCCGGTTTTCCTTGGGTGAAGGAAGGGAAGTGTGTTGTGATTGGCTGCTTTGACAATAGCTCACTTATTCTTGTTTTTTGTTTTTTCAGAAAGATGTGTCTTTTTGATTATTAGCAAAGCAATTTAATATTATACTGTGGTTTGAGAAATGTGACCCATTTGATCAATTAATATAAAGTTGCTAAACTTGCATTTTATCTACTCATTTCAAACTAACATGTAGTAATAGAATTGGAGTTTATGTATTTATTTATTCAGGTATATAACTAGGTTTACCACAATAGGCTATATATTAGTCCTAAAGCAGATTTCTCAACATCTCATGGAAACAATTTTGGCATGAAATAAATATTTTGCATTGTTATTATTTATGCTACTATTCTCTGCAAACTGATTTGGACAGTGAGAGTGACTGCATATAAAGTTAATTTAAAAAGTGATAAAATGTCAATCCCTATTAAATGACACATTTGACATCTTTGTGGGTTTTTAAAAATGAAGTACAGTTTTGTCATAAAGCTTCTTTATTTCAAAAGTAAACATTTAAGAGTGATGTTTAAATACTACTGCTCATTGTTCATGATGGAAAAAGTTTTACATGTGTAATTGCCAAAGTGTATGCTGCAGCACTCTGGGGCAGCAGAACAAATTCACAAGAGCACCATAGGATATTTTAAATTTTTGCAACGTCCATTTGCAATGCTGGGTTTTGTGACTTCCATTTGCAATGTCACGTCTCTGCAAAGGTCTTTTGGTCTAGAAATACTGTGAAAAAAAAATTCAGAGATACTAAGAGTTTCTGTGAACCAAGAAAGTTTGATTTTAAACATCTGATTTTTCTCTCCCGTAGCAAAACTTGTCTTCAGCAGCATGCTGATTAGAATCATCTAATTTTTATGCCCTGCCTCTTAGCAGTTTCAAGCCAAGCAGATGAAAATAGCTGGAATTTCTGATATATAGATGACAAGATTTACAAACAGCGGACTTAAAAAAAAAAAAAAACAAGCACAACTCATTTCAAAGCATTTTTCCCTCCACAATTCATTTCAAAGCAAAAAAATTTCATTCCTTTGGTTTTTTTTTTAAAAAAAAAGACAAAGAGGATGAGGAGGGCACGAAGAAGAATTTTGCTGAAAGAGTAGAGTTGCTTTGTTTTTTATACCATGATGAGTGAAAGAAATGTTTAAAAAATATCACTTTACACTGAGATCTGTACTGAAATGTGAGGATGTGATTCAAGCCAAGCCAAAAATTGAAGCTCAGAATTAGAAGGGATAGACATGGCTTGGGAATCCATTTTCCCACATTCCTCAGCCTCAGTCATCCCAGCTAATGTTTAAAAGAAAATGGAGCGTGGAAACAATGAAGTCATTTTGTTTAGCTAAAAAAAAGAAAGAAAGAAAAAAAAAAACCTTGGAAACCACTTTCAAATATTTTCTTTCTTTCTTTCTTTCTTTCTTTCTTTCTTTCTTTCTTTCTTTCTTTCTTTCTTTTTTAAATAAGCAAGTATATTTACTGGAACCACTTCTAAATTAATGGGGAAAATACTACTAATGGCACAGGTTTCCGAGCACATAGGTAGAAATAAGACACATACAGAGCTTATGCTCTGTCAGTTGTCACAACCAGCTCTTCACAGAAACCTTCTGACGTTGCTGTTATCAACAGTGCTTTTTATTGAAATGAAAACTTCTCACTTGACAGAAGCAAGGCAATGTAGAAAATTAAATTTAAGGCCCAAGCAAAGCTATTTGTAAATCTTACTATAAGTGCAGAGGTAAATGTATAGTCAGTGTTTCTACAATTCCACCTTTTCTATGATTGCCCTTTTTCTTGGTTTATATATATAGCGAATAAAACATTCTATCGTTATGCAATGGGAAGGAGACTGAAGAAAAGAAAAAAAATATCTATAGCTGAAGATTGACAACAAGTGTACTTTCTGGTGTGGAAGAGAAAAATCATTGTTGGTTGAAAATGCTTAATGAAGTTTTAGGAGGTCACAAGATGCAACATAGCCATCTTGCATATGCCTATGCCAGTTGCATAGAAAGACATTGCATTATTTTCACTCCTGTTTCATAGCTTAGCTTGAACCTGTGTGGCCAGATTTCTCCTGAAAACTTAGCCATATAGCTACCAAATAACTATTTTCCTCTGAATCTTAATGCTGAAGAAGGTCCAGGGATCACAATTCAACTGCTACCCACCTCTGTACTTTTAAAGTTGGAAGGATGGACAGCTGCTTATTAATAAACACTGCCTTCACTATTTTAAATGTGATGAGCTAAAATGTTAAAGCCTATAGAAGTGTCCTAGAGGATATATTTAAGTGAAAGAATTTACCTAAACATAGACATAAATTGAAAATGAGTGCCATGGTTTGTAAATTATAAATTATATAAACTGAGTATTTTTATATAAGGCTCATTGGAAAGAAAAATAATATTTAATCGCTATCCTAGATATGAAGTGGAAAGCTTCTAAGATTTATGGTGGGAATAAGTTGCAACAGCTGCATTTTTTCCTGACTGAAATCTTGAATACAATTTGGATTATAGTCCCTGGGATGGGGATGGGGGTTGTTCATATTATCTAAAGCTCCTTCAAATAAAAAAAAGGAGGGTGAAACAGCAATGTGCTCTAAGGGAAGGCTAGAAATATGTCTTAGTGATAAACACCTTTTTGAAACATCAAATAGTCAGCATATATTAAACTAGAAATTGGATTTTATGGTAGTGAGTGGGTGTCATGATAGAATAGTGTTTACCACCAACATTAATGCCATCTGTAAATTTACAAATTTTGAAATTGTTTGTTTTATGTTTTACTCCCTTAACTATTTTAAGGTCTATCATGAAGAAACCCTGATCGTTAGATAGTTTTCATTCTAGATAAAAGTCTGCTTTGAAGTTGAAGTATTTTCTTTGAAAATTGTTCAGAAGTTTAATGTTTAAGATCAGCCATTTGAAAAAAAATATGTACTCTCTCCCAATTCCCCCTTTCTCCTTCAAACATATGCAAACAATAGGCCCAAACCTATTTTCAAAATAAGTAATTTCTAATCCAGCTAGGATTATGCAGCTATGAAAAGTATATCCAAATTTACCAATTTATATTGCATAATTTGGTTTTGATTGCTGACATAAACCAGAAAATACATGGCATATATTCACTTTAGCAGATGTATTGTTTCAACTTTTATCTTCATGCTACCATATTGAATAACATCCCAAAGAACTGCTAACTGGAACTATTTTACTAATTTTTTTTTTAAAAAAACATTCTTAAAAATATAACATTTTCTATAAGTCATCCTTGACTTAAGACCAAAATTGAGCCCCAAATTTATGTTGCTAAGTGAGACATTTGTTAAGTGAGTTTTGCCCCACTTTACGAATTTTTTGCCACATTTTTAACTGAATCATGGCAGTTGTTAAGTTAGTTGCATGTTTGTTAAATACATCTGGTTTACCCATTGAGTTTCCTTGTCAGAAGTTCACAAAAGATGATGACATGATCTCGGGACACTGCAACCATCATAAATGTGAGGCAGTTGCCAATTGTCTGAATTTTGATCACGTGACCATGGGGAAGCTGGAACACTTGCAAGTGTGAAAAATGGTCATAAGTCACTTTTTTTAGTGATGTTGTAACTTTGAATGGTCACTAAATGAACTATTGTAAGTCAAGGACTACCTGTGCATATTGCTTGGGTCATATTTAATAACATTGTAAAAGGTTTATATAAAAATACTAATATAACCTGGCTGGACAAATGTATTTGAAATGTGTTCAGATACATTCATCCAGATTTAGAATAGTTCAAGAAAGATTATTAAACTCTGATTCCTCAGTCAAGGCAGAAACAGATTTTTATTCATTACATATTTGGTGATGACATTCATTGATGAGATATTTCTCTCCAAACCAACTTGTCTGTTTGTATCATAACTACAGTACATGTCATTGACCTAAACAGTGATTTATAACGTTCTTTTAAAAACTAGTTTATACAGTAAAAGCAGATAAAAACCAGCTAAATCTAAATTTATTTTTTGTCTATTTAAATAAGTAAGTTTTAATAAAGTAAGACTTTATTATTGCTACTAATAAAGATGAGATATAAATAAAATATATTGGTTCAGAAGAAATTAAGTTAAAATTAATCATTGTTAATATCACCATGAAGTATCCCTTGATGATAGTTACATTGTGAGTAAGGATTTGTAACGGGAAAAAGCTGAAGAAAATAACAATGTGCTATTTATGTTCTCTTAACTCAATTCAAAGATCAGATTTTATATTTCTGTTTAGTGTCCTCAGAATGCCATCCAAATTAGAATATAGTCATATCATATAGTACGCAGAGATCCAAGTGTGCTGAATTTATATGAAGAAGTAAAATTCCACGCTTAATTGTTTGACATTTGATGTTTCTTTTTTCTTTGTTTCAAGAAAATACAGTCACTATATAGTCCTTCAGGTGTTGTTCAACCCTAGTTTCCATCAGTCGTAAGGAGAACAGCTAGTGCTAAAGTGTAATTGGTACTGTAAAATGTAATCCAGAACATCCAAAAGGCCAGAGGGAAAAAAGCTTTACAGAATATTGGGTGAATTATTATCAAGGAGTTCACAGAAGTATATATTTCTCTTTATTTGTCACAGCAGTTATAGTTTCTTGACAGACAGCATAATACTCACTGAAGCCAATATGAAGTATGTCTTTATTTTCCAGGTCTGGATGTTGATGGAATATACAGAGTCAGCGGCAATCTGGCAACGATACAGAAGTTACGATTTGTTGTCAATCAAGGTAAGTGATTCCTTTGCCCTGCAATGTTTTGTTTAGTACTTATCAGTCTGAAATGACAATACAATGGATTTTACAAGCTGTGGTGCATTAGTGGTACAGAATGATGAGTGGCATTTTACAAAAGAGAGGAGAAGTGAACAGATACAGCCCATATCTAAGAACAGTTTGGAAGAGAGGAGAGGAGAGAGATGCAATTGTCAAATTTTATAGAAAAAGAAAGATAATAAAAAGGCAAACAGATTTCTATCTCTTTTCAGAGATGGAATACTGATAAAGATAAAGAGCTGTGGTGGCCAGTGGTTAGAATGCAGCATTGCAAGCAAATTCAGCTCACTGCCAGGAGTTTGATCCTCACTGACTCAAGTTGACTCAGTCTTCCATCCTTCTGAGGTCAGTAAAATGAGGACCCAGATTGTTGGGGGCAATGTGCTAACTCTGTAAACCGCTTAGAGAAGGCTGTAAAGCACTGTGAAACGGTATATAGTGTAAGTGGTACTGCTATACTGCAGTCTCAATTACACAGTAGAAAGAGGTCTAGACATGGAAGGATTATCAGAATTGGGAGAAGAAACTAAAACTAAGGCACTTAGGAATAGTGTAATAATAAGAGAAGAGAGAGAAATAAAGGAATAGTTAAGATAAATTTAAACTTTTTGCGACTTCACTAAAAATAGATCCACTATTTTTCCACATATGTACAAGCTCTGCAATACTAAAAATCAGATCTATTGCTCTTCCACATATGTACAAATCAATCTTAGACAATAAGAAAACAGACTTCCAAGGATTTAATGGTCCTGCAGACTCACACAGATCCCAACTAACCATTATGTAAAAGGTTCTGCTGGGCCTAAAATGATCATTTGACCTGAAAGAAGAGCATCTTTGACAAGAATACAATAGCATACCGAATTAATGAAATAATTTTTATTCAAGTCCATATGTTTAAATAGAGTAACTGGCAAATGTTACCTTCCTAATTAAAAGGCAATGCACTTTAGTATTGGAATATACTAATACCACTGGTGTTACAGTCTGTATGGGATAAAATAGAAGCAAAAGGCTACAATTAAGAGAGGGAAGATTTAAATAATACTTCTAAGTATTCTTCGTAATTAAATCCTTAGATATAGTTCAACTTAAAAGCAAAAGACCATCAAATATTTGGAAAAGGAACAGCATATATTCCTGATGCTCATTTTTAAAGAAAATATACAGTTGTTATGGCTCTAAATCTGAAACTGTAGGAGGCTTAGATGATTAGCCTGTTTCAAAATTGTGGCACATTTTCCCCATTTATAATCTTTCTTTCATCTTTATTATAGGTCTTGGCCTTTTAGCTAAGAATGAGTATAAAATTATATTTATTACAGCCTCACAGAATCTCTGCTATGTCATTTCATTTCATTTAGATCCTTCACCTTAAATAAATAAGTTTCAATTCCAATATGCTGCACTTCAGGGTGTTTGAGTTAGACCTCCCATCATACCTAACCATTGTGGTCATTGAGAGCACCAAGCCAGCGTAAGTTGACATAAAACATATTTCCCGAAATAAGTATGTCTTTCATTTCTTTATATTCAGAATAAAATAATACTTGTCATTCTAATTCATTCAGTGGAGACAGGAACTAGAATTTCCCAAGATCCCTGAGCCAAAAACCAGTTGTCTCTTGCTTTACACCAAAGTTCATATCTTTTCTTTATGTGACCCCAGGGATATATATAGATAATCACCTGAGAACCTTTGCCAGTGTAGAATACTTTTCCAATAGTATGAGACCCAAAATTTGGAAAGCCCTTAATATCACTGTTAAATCCTTGACAATTTAATATCATTGTTTATCATACTGGTGGGTATCTATTGGGTTATATTGCAGTAAAAGGGAGCTTCTGTTGAGTTAATTTCAATTCTTGCTGATTATATGGATTCATCATCCACATTTTCTAGGCAACAATGCAGAAATGATGCCATTGTCCTCTTCTGGGATTTGTTTTTTGGGGTTTTTTTTTGGGGGGGGGGTTCAGTTTCAAATCTAATATGTAGTATTGAGATTTCCTAGTGGTTTCCTCTTCTAAATATTTATATAGTTGGCAATAATTGTAAATTATAAATTAGTTCATTTTGCCTCTGCTTTGAGTTCTGAAAGTAGCAATCCCATGAGAGTCTTTTGATTTGTTGATATATTTGTCCATTGAATCAAAAGTATGTGGTTAGGCAAAAGTTGATAAGATCCATGATTCTGGATATTGGTGTATATGGTTAGGTTGGGTGTGCTATGGAGCAGCTCAGTCATGAATTCTTTGGCTAATTCTGGGTGTATGGATGTGAAAAGGGTTGTAATATCAAATGGGGCCATGATTTCATCCTTATCTATTGTCACATTTTTTTTTATTCTTTGGACACCCTGTAGTGGGAAGTTGATAAAGTATATGCTTCACCCTGTGAGCTATCTAAGCTTTTTTGTTAACTCTTTCACATCCACCACTTAATTCTCTTAATTCTTAATTCTCATCCATCACTGCTTCTCTTTGGTGATTTGGCCTTTCTTGGTGAGGTCACTGAGAGTTCTCTTGATCCAATTATCTAGTTCCTGTATCGGACTGGTATTCACCGGGATATAAGTTTCTTTGTCTTCTACTAATTGAATTCCCCCAAAACTCCACTTCCAGCCCAGAGTTAGGTCCAGGAGCTTGGGCAGGAAATCTGCTACACAACAGGGGGGCTGGTATAGCAACAGCAATTTTGTTCCTTGAGGCCAACTGAGCACTTGTGGACCAATGTCCCTGGAGGCCACCAGAGATTCTCTGATGACAACAGCTATACCCATTCCCTGCCCTGTATTTAGGCAGGGCCTTATTCAAGATGACAATGAAGGTGCTTGCTGCAAGGTGATTGAGGGTTTGGTGAAGTGGTATAAGAAAAACACCCTAGTTTTAAACATTGGTAAAACCAAAGAGATCATTGTCAATTTCAGAAAAGGTATGCACAGACACGCTCCTCTGTGTATTAATGATTCACCCATGGAGATGCTTTCCAGCATCAAATTCCTGAGTGTGCAGTTAACAAGTAGGCTGGCTTGGTCGCTCAACAGTGAGACACTGGTGAAGTGGGCACCTGCATTTTCTGCATTGCATGAGAAAAGTACATCTTCCTTCCCCTGTCCTTACCACTTTCTACAGAGGGACGATCGAGAGCATCCTGTCATACAGCATAACAGTCTGATTTGGAAGCATCAGTGCTTCAGACAGGAAGGCAGTGCAGAGAATGGTGAGGATGGCAGAAAAGATTATTGGCAGTTCCCTCCCTTCCATCCAGGACATGGCATAAAAGTGTTGCTTGATCAGACTTCTGGTTTTTGCACTGTAGCGCACAGCTGCAGGATTGCGGAGCTCTGCACCCCACGGCTGATTTTACCCTTCCAGGGGATCCTAAATGGGTCTGAAGTTGCCCCTGAGAGATGACAAAGAAAGAGGGATGCCTGATGATCACAAAATGATGGCGATCATTCCGTATGATCCAGGGGAAACCCTCTAACCCAATAAGAGAAAGGCTAGCTGCACACCAGCATCTAGCCCAAGGTACTTGCAGCCGAAGTCCAAGAGCACGAACCAAAACAATGGTGAACAGTGTGCTTGGAACTGGTGAGAATGTCGATCTTCTCTCCTCTACTCTGTAACTAAGTCCTTGGGAAAAATCCCCAAAGTAAGAAAACCTCTGAAAGTGAAGGGAGGGGACTATGCCACCACTCCCTCATAGATGGAAGTGGCAAATTAACCTTTAAGGGGGAAATAAATATATTGAAATCAAAGTTAAAATACTATAGTCTGGATAAATCTAGAAATTAAAAAACCCTGCCTGCTAAGATTATACTTTAAAGGGTTTTGATGAAACTATAAAAATAATAAATAATAATAATAATTTTTGCCTGAAAAAGTTGGAAAACAAACAACTACTGACACCTAGTGGAAACTAGAACATAGAATATTAACAACACTGACTCAGAAATTGGCAAGACACCCAGAAACAAAGAATAATCTGTTCCTTTGAACTTTAATAACCCTCAGAAGACAGCTGGGTGGGAACAAAAAAAGAATACATACTGGGCCAGCCATAAGATTAAAAAGTGTCTGAAGGAAAAGAAATACTCTGACTGTTGTTTAAATTCAAGAATTGTTTACAGAAAAGGAAAAACTTTGACACTGGGCTAATCTTTTAGGGGGGGATTTACAGGAAGGACTCAAGGTGGCTAAATATACTGAATTGCAATTTTGACTGGTTGACAACTGACCCCCGAATAAAAAAATTGTTATAAAATACTGATTTTACTGATGCCTTGACAATTCTGAGTTTGGCTGGTTTGACAAGGCTAATTATAGAGACTATGGCACTGATGAAGGACTATTTGAAAGGGGGAGACAACATGGATATTGCATACTTATCAAAAAATGACAGAAAACCATGTTTAATACTTACTCCTGAAGGACCTAGCCTGGAATATCAAAGACCTCCAGAAGCAACATTTCAAACAAGACAAATACTTTCCAGGAGGAAATGTATGCAATACTATGACAGATACAAATGACAATAGCTTCAAACCACAAGGAGATAAAAAACAACTTTGATGACATAAATGAGCACATCTCTAATCTAAACCCATAATCAAAAAACACTCAGAAAATGATGGTAAAGAACATAAACTAGAAGAAAATCAGCAAAGCTACAAATGAAGAGAATTATAATTTAATGCAAACAGGAAAAAAACCTACTTTGACATAACAGTAAAAATGGAAAAGATACTTTATTCATCAGAACATCAAAATAAACCTGAGGATAAGAAAGATTTAACAAAATGGACTATAGAACTGCCGGGAGAACCTTTAGAGTTCAGGAGACAAAAAGCATATATTCTACGCATCCTGTCTTCTCCACTCCCAACAATACTTACAAAAATACAAGAACTTGCTGGCAAGCAGAATATATCAACTTGGAAAGCTACTTGGCAAAAGAAAAAGGCCAGAGACAGATTCAAGAGATTTGACTCGCCCTACCAGATGGAGTATTACAATAAGCAAACACTTGTTTGAATACAGTTAAAAGAACAGATAACTTTGGATATCAAGAAGTCTTGCAAATAAAAGGGATAAGAGATGTAAGTAATATAGTATTTTTCATAATATATAAAATGTAAAAATATTGGGATGATGTATGTGAATGAAAAGTTTGAAATTTAAAGGTAAATTAAGTTGAAGAGAATTAGGACTAAGGAATAACTGAAATACTGAGGGGAAATTAAGCTTAAATAAGAACTTTGAAAATAGGATATATAATGATTTAACAAATTAACTTTTACAAATATCAGTGAAATATAAACTGACCAGAAAAGATGTTATAGGTAGATGTCACGATAGATAAGCAATATAGTATTTTTATAACAACTGAAATATGAAAACACTGGGATGGTGTATCTAAATGGAAAATCTGGATATTTAGTTGACTAATATTGAGAAAATTATGACTGATAAGAATTGTTTGAATATTAAGGGGAAATTAAGCTTAAATAAGAATTATGAAAATAGGATATATGGTGAACTAATAAGATGATTTTTATAAAAACAACATAAGTTGATAAGAAAAAAATGTCATACATGGACGTTATTATTTGTACAAACATGAAAAAATGTTTATATTTAACCATTTGTGCATTGAAAATATTAAGAATTATATTTGTTTAAGGTTGAAGAAGGAGAATACTATTGGGAGAAGGGAAGATCAAAGAAATGTATTATTAGTTAATATAGTAATTATGGAATTACAAAAATTAATTATTATTGACTGTTAATTAACTACTATTAATTTTTTTTTGCAAAATATATGAACCAAGACAACATGCTGTATACTAAGTACTAGGACTGTTATTGTAAAAAATCAATAAAACATTTTTTTAAAAAGTGTTGCTTGAGCAGAGTCTGCAAGATTGTCTGGGATACTACACATCCTCTTCATGACCTGTTTTCCTTGTTACCTTCTGGGAGGAGGCTTTTGTGGTATCTGAAGCAGAACATCCAGATTCAGTCACAGTTTTGTTCCATACAATATTAATCTTGTGAACTCTCAAGCTTCCTCTTTCCGCTATGTATTCAGGATGGACAGTGATTAATATTTATATGTTATTTATATGCAAAGGTATAGGTTCATACATACGTTGCATATATAGCTTTTTTAAATGTGGGTTATGTATGTGTACACTTTTGAGAGCAAGCAACAAAATTTCATTTTTAATGTGTGCCAATGTGCCCACAGTAAAAAATGACAATAAAGGTTATCTAATATCTAATCTAAATCAATGATAAGACAAGCCTTATTACAGGCTGGTTGACAGCCTAAAACCTGGGCTGCCACAGCAGCAGCCTGAAACCCAGCCTTCCACAAATCTGCTGAACAGGTAAATAAATTGAGTGCAAGGTCTAAAACATGAGATTGGCACCAAATACCAAGGAGGCATGCCCAGCAACAAGTTCACTCCTTGTCTGTCACCATACTTCTCATTACCTAATACCACTGTAATATGCTGCCCTACCCTGCCTCTACCACCAACTGACCCATCCCTCATACAACTCTTTTATTAATCTAAAAATGGGGACTTCCTCCAATCAATAGTTGGGGGTAAGGTGAACCCAACAGGTGCTATGGCTTTTCTTATTGTTACCACAAGTCTACTATTTCAGATTTCCCATCCCCACCATTGCTTTATAGTACTGTGGGAGAGGTCAGGCTACTGTACTTGATCAGTTATCTCTTAATGTTCACTTCCATCACCTCCTTTTATATAACACATTTTGCAGTATAACAAACTGGAAGATGATTAAAGATAATCAGCACGGAGGTGGAGGTACGTAGAAAGGAATAATAAAGATAATGAAGTCACTGATGTTATTTTTTTTAAAAAAAAATCTTCTCAGTGGCAACATCATATTTTATATATTTTCTCTGTTCAAAATCAGAAATATCTTGATTACAAGATTTCAAAATTACAATATATTTTAATAGTGTGTACAGTTCTTCATTCATGGCAGCTAAATTGATCCAGATATATAAGACGCCTAAAAAAAATCTTAGTGACAATATTTTAAGTGTGATAAGTGCTTTAAAGCAAAATGTCAGTATTACTGAGTTTGAACAGGAATATCAGTATGAGTTGAAATTCCAGTATGAATATTCAAAACACCCCCCCCAAGAATTTGAATATTTGCACAAAATGTTATAATATATTATGGAAAAATTGTATACAAAAATATATACTGAGGAAAGTAAGCATAAAAATACATAGATTATTGAAAAACACATATATTTTGGAAAATATTCACAGAATGACAGCAGATGAGAACAAAAGTTAAATGGAAAAATTAGAAGAACTGGAATTGAAATAATTATTCATTTATGCTGTTTCATCAGCAATGATATTTAGCCTTTTTACAAACTTTAAAGAGGGGAAAAATAGGATTCATATCAGCTCATGCTTATGGTGTTCAATATTATATTGAAAAAACAAGAACAATTGGGAAGGAAGGCTCAAGAGATGCAATTTCACCAAATGAATGAGGTTGTTTTTAAAAACTGAGGACAACAAATGTATTCTACAGCTTGTATTGGATTGGGAATATACTGATTGCTACCATTTATTTGGTAAGCTAGTTATTAGATTTTTTAATACCCAACCCTCCTACTCCAAAATTGCCTTCAAAGAGCCAATAAAAAAGAATAAAAACCAAAACAATTTAATTAAAATGCAATTAAAATATAATTCAATAATTACAAACTAAAAACTTAAAATAACTATTTTCTAATGTTAAAACATAGTTTAAAACTTTTACGATACTAAATTAAAAAGATACAGCTTGGCATTCTTTGTTGAGGACATAAATTTAAGACTAATCAGAACTCCAAAATAAGTCAGTTTTATTTTTTCATTTATCATACTTAGAGACTGCCTCCCTCCTTATAGAGTGACTCTGAGGGTGTACACATAGACATAAAAATATAAAAGCTTTACATAAATATATAATATAAACAGTTAAAAACAAAAGTAAAAGAATTAAAATTCAGAATTAAAATGCAGGGGAGGGGCTTGGAAATGATTTAGGAGTGGATACTCTCCCATGTAGATGATGAGCAGTCATTTGCTTAAATGGTTCTCTCTTGTATGTCTTCTTATCTGGGTAGGCCCATAATGACAGCCAATGTAGTCCTTCAGACAACCAAAACTTGAATAACTTAGGACATTAAAATGTGAAATGAATATTTTACTGTAATTCTGAAAAATGACATAAGTTAGGTATTACTACTAATGTGATTAAGTCTCAATATAATCTGGTTAGCTGCATGCTGTCCTAAATCCTTTGTATAGAGTTTATTTTAATAAACTAGTTGTGTTGCAACAAAGATATGACAACTCTTGCCACTGACTCAGAAAGTATTGCTATTTGCCTAACTGCACAGATGCAGTGTTATTCACTCCTCCTGATTTCAGTATAAGATCTGCTTGAGTTGCCTGCCAATCTGATGAGATAATTTGGGCCAGTCACTCTCTCTCAGCCCAACCCACCTCACAAGGTTGTTGTAGTGGGGAGAACAGGAGGAGGAAAGTGTGCTGGATATGTTTGTTACCTTGAGTAAAAATAATAAAGGTGGGATACAAAAATAAACAAGTAAGTATATAAACCACAAGGAGCTGTAATAGGCTAACTTTTATAGCCACCGAATCAGGATTAACAACCCCACTGAATTCTCAGATTGGGCTGGTGCAAGGTCTTCCTAAAATGGTTTGCCATTTCATCTGAAATATTTCCTAGATAGCTGTCTTTTTTTTTTTTTTTTTTGATATCCTAGTAGTAAGAATGTTTCTTTACATCTTCTTAGAATTGGATTTATCTTCAATAGGAGACTAAACTTCAGTCCAGCCTGTGCTAGATGGACAATAGGTCTGAGGCCTCAATGGTGTAGATGGGTCATTTCTCATTATGCTAACTAGGAGGTTTATTAGGGTCATTGTGGGTTAGTCTCTCAGCTGCTATGTATGCTATTTATAATTTTGTTTACTGTTTTTATACGGTTTTTAATTGTTAGTCACCCAAATCACATATTGAGATGGTGGCCATATTAAATAAATATACACATTATCTTAGCAGCATACTTTATGCAATATTAAAGGAGGCAGGTCTGCCTAAAGTAGAAGAAAGCACATATATTTGTATTCTGTCCCGCTGCTCAAAGATTGTTTGTGAGTTTTTCCCCCAGAAGGTCTAAACTCTTTGCGCGGGGGACAATCAGAAATCAAGGTATTTGTAACTGGATATCCCTGCAAAAAAACCACAACCCTAGAGAGTGACCCATTGGCTATGAAGCCTTTTTTTGTTTTCTGACAATATTCTAGAGACTAGATCAAGCTATCCCACGTAATCAAGATACTCAAACGAATTAACTACTCCTACTGTAAATTCCCAAGAGCACTCACATTAGTGCAGTGGTTCTCAACCTTTCTAATGCCGCGACCCCATAATATAGTTCCCCATGTTGTGGTGACCCCCAACCACTTATACATCACCGGGTGCCAGGGACGTGGCCAAAGAAAATGGGAAAAAAATGGCGGACAGCCTTGTTTGGCGACCCCCGTGAAATGGTCGTTCGACCCCAAATGGGGTCCCGACCCACAGGTTGAGAACCACTGCATTAGTGCATTGCCAGCTCTTCTTCAAGAAAAGTAAATTTAAAAAATAAATAAATCCCTTACGAGCTAAGGGGTTTATGCCCTTGTGAGAAGAATCCATTGAACCTGTAGCTCTTTTCCTGTCATACTGCTTCCTATAAGGATGCAAGTACCCACTTTATAACTTCCTATTTGGCAAACTATTCAGAAAAATTCTGATGCATTTTATGTACATTTATTTTTATCACACCTGTAAGATTTTCTTTCTTTCAATTTTGCTATATTTTGTTATCTTGTCTATAAAACTAAACCTGTCCTGATCACTTTAATGACCTAATTATAATTTTATGTTGTGTTTATTAGATTTGAAATAGAAACTGTTTGAATATTTTAATTATTTTATTATCTCACAGAATTCTGTTTGGTGACTATCATAAAGATTACCACCACTACATGTGGGTCACCATCACCACTTGGAAACTCAGGGACAAGGCAAATTCCAAAAGGATTCCCAGATTACAAACCTGGTTTGCTTGATTTATTTACTCTATATCTGAAACCTTTGTATCCAAAACTTCCTTAGATCCAGAAACCTTATTCTGGGATAATGGTTACAAATGGAGCTAGAGATATGTAGAAAGATTTCTATACTACATAGGTTTCCAGTAGAATCTGATTTCTAATAAATAAATGAGTAGTTTTTAAATCCACTAGATAAATGAGTAGTAGATAATAGGTATAATAAATGAAAATCTAAGTAATTTAGATTTTAGTGTTAAATTTTTCAAGATGGAACATGGTACATTGGGGGTGAAGGAATGGATGGGTAGGAGGTGTCAAAGAAATAGGAAGTATTTGAAATCTGAGTTTATATGTGTCATGTTTTCATAAATTGTAGAACTACTTTAAAACAGTGTTTATTATTAAGTGCTGGTTAACATGTAAAATTAATGAAATATGAATTGCCTGCATATCAGATTCTTTGTTTGCAAAATATTTAGCATGAGCAAAGAAACCTGACTTTTGAATGTTCTCCCTTGCTTTGAAACTGTAAAATATATATGCTGTTCATAGATCAATTGTCACATTTGGGGTATTTATATACACTCATCAGGAAAAAGATTTTTTTTTTGTTTTTTTAAATGACACTGTTTATTATCTACAAAGAACATAATGCCTTCCTCAAAAACAAAAAGATTATTATTAGAACTGGGAGATTTTAAAAGAGAATGGCAGATCTTTATAAAGCAATAGGCCACCTGGTATTAATAGGAGCTGATTTTATTTTCCACAGTAATTAGTGATAAAATAAAATTATTCCAGAGAGGGTCCAGCATCTAATATAACATTCAAATACAAACTGTAGCCATGACAAAATAAAACAGTATGAGAATTACAAATACTTTGGTGAGCTGAGAATATTTATTAACAAAACAATTTAATAGTAAAGAAATAACTGCTTGATAAATTGTTACAAAGTAAAAATTACAATAAAACTGTCTTGATCCATGCTTTGCAGGAGTACCATTACTGTCTGTGCAGTTGTTTAATAAGGATTTAATTGGAAAGATAAGTGAATGCACATTTAAAAGTATTGTTAATTTGCTTTATAATCACCCAATCCTTCACAGTATTGACAGCCCCAGACACAAACCCTTCTCTCTTTTATAAGTACTATTTCCATATGTACATAATAAATTCTGAAACTGTAATTGAATTTTTTATCTGTAATGGAAATGCTGACATACCTTGAGCTTTGGATATACCCTTTTCTAAAGGTAGCATGCAAATATTGTGCCCAGTTATAGACATGCATATATTGTGCCCCAGTTAAAGAGAATTGTTTGCCTGTAGATTGAAACACATACCCACAATTATTCATGATGCAGCCATGCACCCGCCCACTCCTAGCTTTAGATGTTATATGAAAATATTTTGGTATAACCTAGGAATAAATAACAGATCCACCTGATTAGCTGACTGTTTTTATGTACCCCTTCTCCAGGCCACTGAGAATAAATAAAAGTTTGTATCAGGTGTATATCTGGCAGTAACAAGCTTCAGAATAGCAGAAGCATTTGCAGAAAGCTAATGGTCCATTTTTCTAGATTTTGGAAAGAACGTTCTTATAAATTCTCACAGAAATTTATAACTGGAGTCAAATATGATGGGAGTCAAATATAATTGCTATCTATTGTTAAGGAGAAAAGCTTAAGTCTTGGGGGTTAACTCTCAGGAAAGACCAAAAATTCCTTTGAAATCAGATCAGTGAAAATGAGTTGGGTGTTTATTTTATAGAGGAGGAGGAGGAGGAGGAGGAGGAGGAGGAGGAGGAGGAGGAGGAGGAGGAGGAGGAGGAGGAGGATCCTACAGTTTTGACTGCCCAAGCTCTCAATATGACAGACACACAGAGGAGTTTCTGTTCTTTTCACAATTAACAAAAGTCGAGAGGTTTGGGGTCACAATGCCCAGACAGAAGCTCTCTGAAGTCTTAATGGCCACATGGCTGCACAATTCATTTTTTTGCATCTGTCTTCACACATACAGATAATACAGCTCAACCTACCAAAAACATAACTGTAAAAGACAGACTAGGAATACAAATTAAATAAACAAGAAAATGGTAAGAAAACACCTGTCTGCTCTAGACAAGTTCAGATAATCAGAACTGACATATTACATCCCAGAGTTCTGAAGGAGCTGGCAGACATAATCTCAGAATCACTGAACTATATCTTTCGTAGATCCTGGAGTACCAGGGAAATACGAGACAACTGGAAAATAGCTAATGTGGTTCCCATCTTAAAAAAAAAAAAAAACAGATCCAGGAAATTACAGACCAATCAATCTGACATCAATACCTGGGAAGATACTGGAAAAGATAATCAAGCAACAAATCTGCAAACACCTGGAAGCAAGCAAAGCTAGAATCAGAACCCAACATGGAACCCAACAGATCATGCCGAATAAATCTTATTTCATTCTTTGACAAACTGACTAAAGTAATGGACCAGCGAAATGCAGTGAATATAATATACTTGGATTTGACAAAGTAGACCACAACATACTTCTTGGTAAGCTAAAAAAATGTGGGACAGATAGCATCACTACCAGATGGATTTGAAACTGGCTGACAAACCACAGTTATCATGTAGTTCTTAATGGAACTACATTTACATGGAGGGAAGTAAGCAGTGGGATACCCCAAGATTTCATTTTAGGGCTAGTATATCTTCAACATCTTCATAAATGATTTAGATGAGGGAATAGAAGGGCAACTCATCAGATTTGCAGAGGACATTAAACTGGCAGGAATAGCCAACAACCCAGAAGATAGGCTCAAACTCTAGAAGGATCTTGACAGACTTGAACAATGGGCCTTGTTCTAACAAAATAAAATTCAATGTAGAGAAATTTAAGGTTTTACATTTAGGCAAGAAAAATCAGATGTACAGGTACAGATTAAGTGAAATGTGGCTCAATAGCAATAACTGTGAGAGGGATCTTGGAGTCCTAGTGGACAATCACTTAAATATGAGCCAACAGTGTATGGCAGCAGCCAAAGAAGTCAAAGCAGAGGGATAGAATCAAGATCACATGAAGTATTAGTACTGCAGCCTTAGTAAGACTACACTTAGAATACTGCATCCAGTTTTGGTCACCAATTTATAAAAAAAGATGTTGAGAATCTAGAAAGAGTGTAGAAAAGAGCAACAAAGTTTATTAGGGGGTTGGAGGCTAAAACATGAAGTACAGTTGCAGGAATTGAGTATGTCTAGTCTAGTGAAAAGAAGGACTAGGACTGACATGATATCAGTGTTCCAATATTTGAGGAGGGGGTCAACCTATTCTCCAAAGCACAAGAAGGAAAGACAAGAAACAATGGATGGAAACTAATCAAGGAAAGAGGCAACCTTAAACTAAGGAGAAATTTCCTAACAGTGAGAACAATTAACCAATGGAATGGTTTGCCTTCAGAAGTTTGTCACTGGAGGCTTTTAAGAAGAAATTGGACAGTCATGTGTCTGGAATAGTATAGGGTCTCCTGTTTGAGCAGGGAATTGGACTAGAAACCTCTAAGGTCCCTTCCAATTCTGTTATTTTGTTAAGAATGCAGTGTTTTTACTGTGTGGCATGATAACTAGAATGTAATATACCTAAAGAAGCTAGGGGAATCTTCTTTGATAGTTGACATTTATTTCTTCTTCTTTCTCTACGCAAGCTGCCCCCCTTTCTTTTGGGAACCTATATGGATATTAGTGTAGCCAATTAAGATGTATATTATTGTGAGATGTTGAACAGATTTCCCCTGTTCAACACCAGACTGCTTCATGAATATTTTACAAGAGCTTTTTATGAAAGCATTGATTATGGCATGTAGAGTTTTGGTGTGTTCTTTTTTTTTTTTTTTTGGTTTTATTTCTTTTCCTAAAAAAAGAAAGACCTCACTGGACTGGATCACTTTGTATAGGACTTTCTGATGGAGACCAGCTAATTTATAGATTTGGTGCTGATGTACTGTTTTAGGGACAGGAGACTAGCACAGCTACTGGGTCTTTAGGAGAAGAGTCCTTAAAGAAAATGCTTGCCATGCTAAGGCAGGCAAAGTATCAATAGCTAAAGTCCTTGCTGCATCATAAAGCTGGGCCATGAGAATGAATTTGTTTCTCTTGCTGGCCACTGCTCTTGTCACTTGAGTTTTTGCCACAGGCAAATCCCAGTCCAAGTGCTTGATAAAGAGGTCAATTATTTGTTCTCTAGATGCTGAAGTACCACTGGTGGCTTGGTTTCTCCTCTGATTGAAATACAGCAGCTGCTATGCCTTATGCAGAAAAGAAAATAATTGCCTGCTTCGAACTTACTCTTAATGGTTGTTGTGTAGGGCAAAGTTAACTGCTAGGCCATTAGGCCAGCCCCTCACTTCCTGCAGGCTGAAGGTAAAATATGTTGGTAGAGGGTGTTTCTGTGTCTCATCAAAATCACTGAATAAACTTCTAATGACAAATGGTGAAAACTGTGTGATGTTGTACAAGTTGTTCAAAAGATTTAGCAAAGCATCTCAAAATGTTGGTAATATCTTACAGTCTCAGAGCCTTTCTGACACCAGCAGTTGGTGGGGTCTGATGAAATATAGGACAGGATTAAATTCTGCTTCATGTATCTTAAATCATGATTCTTTACATGTCTGCTTCATGTACTATGGCAAAATAGCCATGGGATGCCCCACAGGAAGGCAAGTTGGTTTTATTGTGAAATTATACACAATCAAATATATATAGAGACTTTAGCTATCGTAGGAGAAAAGCAGGATGCTGAGGAGAAATATTGATACCTCTTATCTATCTGCTTTTAAAATGTTTTCTCTTTCAGTGGGATTCCTGTGAATCTTCCATGGGAATGTATTTGTGAGAACCTTTGCCAAGCATAACAATTGATAGGATTTTTTTGTGTGTGGTGGGGGGGAGAGGGTGAATCCAAATAATACTTAATAGGGAAATAAAATTATTGGAAAGATCAGCTGGTGAAAATTTTCAGTGTTTCCAATATGGTGAATAAAAGTGTAATCGTAAAATCATTTGCTGAACAATTATTTAAAAAACAAAACACCAAGGAGAATAATTCTTTATTCTATATTCTTTCCTGCTTGTTCCATGCTACACAGGAAACAGTGATAAAACCACATAATACCTTAGATGTATATATTTATCTATTTATTTGACTAGTTTTCTATCTGATGTACTTGCCACCTTTCTGTTCAAAATGCCAAATATCCAAAAGGATAGTTTTGGATGCATGTGTTTGTGTGTGTGTTTATCACATCATCAATGTGTCAGATATATATTTCAAACATATTTCAAGATGGTTGATTGCCTTCTTTCAAGGTTCATTTATTTATATCTTAATTAAAACAGTCATATGTTACCTACCTATCTTATGTAACACAAGCATGGGTTGCTCACAACCTTTTCCCAGTCCAGCCTAAATCCCTGTAAATAGCAGTTGTCTCTCACTGAGATTTTACCAGAATGTAAATCTGATTAGTTTTTTGTGATCAGCCATAGTTTATTACGTGCTACTACAGATAGCCTTCAACTTATGACTGGTTGCTTAGCATAAATTACAACCTACCTTAAAAAACTGAATTCTGAATCCCAAGAACTATTGGTTACCCTCCCCCATGATCACATGACCCCATTTCGAATGCTTGGCAACATGACTGCATTTCTAGCCACTTTCAGTGTCCCATGGTCACATGACAATGTTTTACAACATTGGTTTTATGACCGCCACATTTGCTTAATGACTGCTGCAAAAAAAAAGGGGGGGGGTAAAAATCAGTTTGGTCAGATGACCAATCTGATTTTCAATTATCACAACGTATGGTCATAATGCTGTTACTTAGCTGGGGAAAACCTACATTAAAAAAACTATTCATTCATACCTCTAAAGGTCAAGACTTAAATTAGAGATACCTGTACTTTAAATAGCCTGGTGGATTAGTGATTCCATAAATTAAGCTACTATAGATTAATGTTCTTCAAATTCTTCTTTCTCTCTATTCATTGCCTTGTTAAAACTAAATCCATTACATTTAATTTAATGTAATGGACATTACATTAACAAAAAAATAGCAGTAACTTTTTAGCTGAGTTAGCAAGGTTGTGTACAGAAGCTTTGTGGGCCTTGGATGATCAGATGTCCAGCAAAAGGAGAAACAGTTAGTGCATCTTCCTCTCTCAATTATTGTCCTCCTTTTCAATTGTCCCTGTCCTTTTTTGCCTGATCAGATATTTACTAACCTTACATGGGCCATGAATCTAAACCAGTGCTTTAGAAAAACTACAGCTCATCCAGGATGTAATCTACCATTTTGGACAGAAAGAATACTACTGTTGAAAAAAAAAAATCTTCAGGGTCCAGTCCAAGCTGGGAATAAACAAATTGAAGGCTGCTTAGGAAAGAAGGTTCAGTTTATTGAAGAACAAAACAGCAACAGCATGCAGTTCTAGGAAAACTGACAAAATGGAGCTGGGAGTGGTGTGCTTTTATACCTTCTTTGTGCTTTGAATTTGAGAGGTTCCTCCTGTTCCTGTTCAATGAACTTTGACCTGAGGTTGAGTGTGCCCTTTTGGTATTCTAATGGTGGTGGGTTAATCCTCCTAAAGGTCATGTTCCTTGGAATCTTTGTTTTTCTAATCCCATCAGCTCAAACCTTCTCTGGGGCTATGGCTGAAGGCATTTTGCTTATGAATAGGTGGACCAATCTTTCTGAATAGGATTATCAAATCTGCATTTCTACAAAGCTGGTTTCAGCTTGGGGCTGGGAGATTTGGGGGGGAGGTTCTGCCTAAGATTTTCTATTATTCCTTTGGGGAAATATAATATTCTGCCTTTTTTAATACCCCCCCCCAAATATTTCCTTCTCTAGGAAGGTGGGTGAGTGCTGACTTCCAACACTACTAATAAGACACCTTCCATGAATGGGTTGAACTTCAGCTAATTATCCTTATCATGATAATTATCAAGAACTGTTTTTAATGTAACTTATTCCCACCCAAAAAAGAAAAGAAAGACATCTTTGGTGTTACAGTAGTTTATTTATTTTTAATGCAATAGTTTTCAATTTTTAAAAATTATATCCAGGACTGAGAGAAGCATTAAATTAGATATTTTTGGCCTCCAAAAGAAACTAAAGAGTATTAATTCAGAGTTTCAACATGGGGGAGATTGTTGTTTTTCTTCATTGTTCTGTTCCAGTAAGACATTTCATTTGCCAACACCTGTTTCTTGCAAGGTCTTCTTATAGGGCGTTCCTGCTGAAAGCTCACTCTTGATTATTCTTCAGTAGGTTTCTCTCTCACACACACATACTTATAGGTTGTATGCAGATTTATGACATTGCAATAGAATCATGGCTCTTATGCTAAGTTCACAAAAATCCAGATATAGAAAACACCCTTTGCTGCCATCCAGTTGTATCTCCAGAGTTTTATAGCCTAAATCTGTAGCCTTACACTTTGCAACTCAATCAGATTGTACTTCACTTTAGAAATGGCTGATCTGTGAGATCAAATTAGAATAGTTTGCTTTCTGCCACAGATTCCCATAGTTTTATTGGAATAAAGAAAACAAAATGGCAAAAGGTCAGCATACACCATTTATAATTTGTGCACATAAGCAGTACAAAACAAAATAGGACTCACCAATCAGCCTTGAAATCTGGCAAGCATGAAACAGAGCCAGTTAGGAAACAAGTAGTTCTTTGCTGTGGTTCAGCTAGTAAGTAACAGTTAAATAGAGCCTTGGATTCAAGTCTTCTGAGCATGAAGGCATTTTATATACAGATTTCACACTTCAGTGAATGCTGAGTTTTATTCTAATCTCCTCCACAAAGCATGAGAAAAGTGAACTCTTCAGAGAGCAAAAAGTCAAGTGTTTCCATCTCAAACTCTCACTTCCTCTTCTATCTCACACTCATCCACACACATCTCATTACCCTTGAAAATCAGACATACTATCCAATTTCAAGTATTGACCTGATACTGTGCAAATATGGCTCAAATCTGTGATCATCATTTTTGGCACTTAGGATCACATTGGAAGGTGACCAACTGCTCAAGATTGGCAGCTAATTTGCATATCTGTTAATGCCAATAAAATTTGCATTAATTTACAATATGTTTACTTTTTTAATATTTTCATAACTTTGCTGAGTGCCCATTTCAAAACTGCAAACATACAGCTTGAACAAATGCTCAGTCTCTTTGTTGCTAAAGTTATCAAATGGCACCACTAGACATACATACATACGTAAATACATAAATATATAGATATACACATATACACACTAACATACATAGGCACACATGTATGCACATGCAAGATCTTATCATTTGAAAGCCATTCGTCTCCAAAAAAAGGATACTGTTTTGTACTCTAAAGCATTGAAATTAGTGGAAACTCTGCAAGCATACTATTTGACCAGAAGAATTGCTTACTTATTTGTACAATAATGTAATAATAATTGTAGGTATTTTGCCTACCTAAATGAGGCTGCCTTTCTAATGGTTCCCTTATATTTAAGGCAAGAGTGTTCCCCAGCCTCTTACCTTTGATCCTTTCTAATAAAGTTGTTAGATTTTAAATATATCAGTGATGGCAAACTTTTTAGAGACCGAGTGCCCAAACTGCAACCCAAAACCCACTTATGCATCATCAGGTGCCGGGTGGGTGTGGCCCATTGGGTGGGTGTGGCCCATTGGGTAGGCGTGGCCCATTAGGTGGGTGTGGCTGCAGTGGTAACAGCAGACTGGGTGGGACTAAAAAGTTCAATCAATCAATTCCAACTTTGCAAGATCTTTTTTTCTCGCAAGAAGTTGAAATTGACTGATTGATTGAAACTTTTTTTTCGTACACAGTGGCAGAGGCCTAAAATGAAAAGGTTTCATAAAACCCAGCTGAAGGCCTAGGACTGGGGCAATGGCGCGTGTGCCCACAGAGAGGGCTCTGAGTGCCGCCTCTGGCACCCGTGCCATAGGTTCGCCACCACTGAAATATATTGATTCTCCATTTTGCTACCGAGTTACATTTTCCAGAGACTTCTGGAACTAACTACTCAAAATACAGTCATATTTATCTATAAGGCCTAAGAGAAACATTCACAGCTACAGGTAATCCTCAATTTACAACACATTGCTAAGCAAGACAATTGTTAAGTAAGTTTTGCCATTTTATGATCTTTCTTGCCACATTTGTTAAGTGAATCACTGCAGTTGTTAAGTTAGTAACACAGCTGTTAAGTGAATCTGGCTTCCCCATTGACTTTGCTTGGCAGAAGGTTGCAAAATGACCCCGGGACACTGCAACCATCATAAATATGAGTCAGCTGCCAAGTGTCTGAATTTTGATCATGTGACCATGAGGATGCCACAACAGTCATAAGTGTGAAAAATGGGTCATAAGTCACTTTTTCCAGTGCCATTGTAACTTTGAACAGTCACTGAATGAACTGTTGTAAGTCAAGGACTAACTGTACTAGTAAACCAAAATCTAGATATACAAGATTTTTCTCATGCTATGGAAGAATAAAAATTGCAATTGAGGTTCATAGAACAATATGGAAAATTCCAATAAATAGGATGATTGTGGCTATCTTTCATGTTTATTTTTAAATGACAATAGTATTCGGTTAAATTCCAAGTGGATAGCTAGGGTATTTTAATCCTAAAGAGTCCAAAAAGTTTTAGGGGCCATTATGCTAACAAAGTCATTTGTCGAGAGAGAATCATGTACTACCAAGGATCCTTTGCAGAAAAGAATTGGTAAAAATATATCTGTGATATTACAGAACTAGCAGTTCTTTAAATTATTTGCTTCTGGTGAAGCAGGACACAGAAGATACCAATTTAGTCCAGGAATGCTTCTCTTTGTATAAAGTCTAATGCAGATTCTCAGCAAGCCTCTTCCTGACATCGCTCATCCTGTCTTCGCTTTCTTAAGCACTTTAGGTACCTTGATCTGATCCAGATTTGCTTAGTAGCAATCTGGTTGACAATGATTCTTTAAGTCAGGAGAAATTTTTTTTCCCCTGAATTGCAGTGATGCTGGCAATCCAAACTGAAACATGAAGGGTCTTCCAAATCTGTTGCCTTTGATTAGCACACTGTTGAAAAGCAAATGTATTTCAGATGACTGCAAATTGAAGACCTACGGAACCTCATAAAGGCTACCTAGATTTTCCAGGGTATAATAAAAAGTGGAACCATGTGTGAGAGAGTGGTGACAAATGAGACAATGAAGGGATTAAGTGAGAGGATTTTATCAGGGAAAAAAGCTTTGTAGAATCTTTGTAGAAGCAGCAGAAAAGTGAATAGCAATAACAATAGCACTTCGACATATATACCACCCCCTAGTGCTTTATAGCACTCTCTAAGTGTTTTACAGGGTCAGCCTATTGCCCCCAACAATCTGGACCCTCATTTTATTGACCTTGGAAGGATGGAAGGCGGAGCCAACCTTCAATCAGGATCAAACTCCTGACAGTGGGCAAAGTCAACCTGCAATACTGTGTTCTAACCACTGGACCACCAGGGCTCTTGGTGGAAAGCATGCTCTTATATCTACAGACCTCCTGTCTCCTGTCTTAACCTGAATACCTCTTAGGATATATATGGCATTCTTTATGTGTTCCTAATTTACATTTTGAAATTTCCTACACTCTTATTTGGGAGAAATTTTGTTGAATTCAATCTCATACACAGACATTGCTCTGTACAGCCAATCCTTGACTAATGACCACAATTGGGACCAAAATTTCCATTACTAATGAAAGGAGTTGTTCAGTGGTTCTTGGCAACCATTTTTGCCAAGGTTGTTAAGAGAACCCCTGCAGTTATTAAGTGAATCCAGCTTCCCCCATTGCCCTTGCTTGTCAGAAGCCAGCCGGGATGGGCGCAAGTGGCAATCCCATGATCCCAGGATGCTGCAATACATACTAGTTGCAAAGCACCCACATTTTGATCATGTGACTGGGGAATGCTGTGATGGTTGTAAATGTGAGGAGTGACCAGTCATAAGTCACTTTTTTCAGTACCGTTATAACTTCAAACGGTCCCTAAATTAATGGTTTTAAGTCCAGGATAACTGCACATGTGAAAACCAGACTGGCCTACCTACATGCACAAAAAACAAACAAACAAACAAACAAACAAAAAAACAGTACAAATCCATGTACTGGGTTTGTACCTGTCACTCTTATACATAATATCTATATTACAAAGACACATCATAAATTAGCCATTTTATTTTATTTTATTTTATTTTATTATTTTATTTTATAACTACCAAATTTGGGGTTACCAATGAATTAGCTACCACAAACTAATCTTTTGAATTTTCAATATTTCTGCATAAATAGGATGATCTGTTGTTCACACAAATCCTAAACTAGAGAAAGAGAAGCCAATTAAAGAAATGAGTCGAAAATATTGTGCTTGTTATAAAAAAGGAGGTTTTTTTTAAAGATAAATGGCAGAATTAGAAATACTAATAAAGAATCAAGGCCATCTATTAGGAAGTATAGAAAATTGCTATTAAAATGCTACATGGAGTCCAAACAACTACAAGATCGTATGATGAATGTGGATGAAAAGTAGATGAAAAATTGTAAAGAACTGATTACATCACAAAAATGGGAGGACTTATAGAAAAAAATCAGTAAAATTTACTGAATTTTCAAAGTAAAGCTTGAATGGAAATCCATTTTTTTTTTCACTAGGAATTTTTCCAAAATAACTAAATTAAAAAAAAAATCACAATTTGCTGATAATCACAAGGACAAATTTGGCCCAACATTGGGAAAAAAATATTTTGCTGACAATATTAAACGGGGAAACTGGTGCAACAATAGCAAAGGTAACAGTATACATTCAAAACAGAAACTGAATTTTTTTTTAAAAAAATGATATCCCTGTATATTATTGGAACTAGGCAAACTCAAGTACAGTTATCAAGGGAGGGATATTTGATGTAAGGATGGTAACCAGAAGCTATTTTAATGTTTATAAATATTTTGATACAATCACCTGATGGGTTCAGGGGAGGCAATCTAACACCAAGATTGGTTTTACTATTAAAAGTAGTTCTTGTTTAACAACCACATTTGGGACCAGCAACTTGGTCTTTAAGCAAAGCAATTGCTAAGCAAAGTGCAACTCTACATATGATTGTACTTCAGCTTTCCTTTGCTTTATAGATTTGCAAAGTTGTAAATGCAAGGACTGGTTGCAAAGTCACTTTTTCATTACCTCATAATTGTAGACAATCACTAAAACAAGATAATTGCTAAATGAAGACTACCACGTACTACTGTTTTTTCTTTGTTTAAAGCAATATTATGTGCATTTCTCTTAGGAATATGAAACAATAATAGCATCAATAGAACTATTATTTTGTTAGAAAAGAATTGGAATAATTGGATTTTGGCTAACATTTTTGTACAGGAAGAAGTATACAGTGATCGTTTAAACTTGTATATTTTATTTCAGCTATGCTATAGATCAGAGCTAAAATAATTCGTGGCAAAACTTCAGGTGCATTAACATGTTACAAGATAACTCTTGTATTTATTTTTTGTTTAATTTCTGTGTTTTTTTTTTCTTTATATATACTGGTATCTGACAAATGGAATATTATTTGAGACTAACAGTATTTAATATCATTCTGTGTGGTGTTGGGCACAAATGTGAGTTTTCTATGTCATTTGTGACATTTTATATATTTTGAAAAGAAACAGGCATAGAGATGACATGGTACCATGGGTCTGTTCTCTCTCCTTGTCCCTCTCCCTCACTCCCTCTCTCCTTCCTTCCTTCCTTCCTTCCTTCCTTCCTTCCTTCCTTCCTTCCTTCCTTCCTTCCTTCCTTCCTTTCGTTTCTCTGTTTCAAAATGCATGCAGAATTGATAATGTTTCTTTATCATTTTAATGTAAGTTCAGACCAATGTCACTCTAAAACAATGTTCTAGTTAAGATGCAATGCTACAGTATACCAAGTTTCTCTTGAATTTGGGGATATCATGTAGAACCCTGCTGGACCACACTACCATCTATAGATTGTTTAGTATTATAACTATAAGTCAAAAATAAAATAAACCCCATTTTATAATTCTAACCTATTAAGAAAAAGAAAGAAAGAAATAGAATCCTGATTGAAAGGAAATAAGGGATTGAAATAAAATGCTCATAGAAGAGAAGGGACGTGACTTGGTGGGATACATAAGTTATGGCTGTGGATCAGAGATCTCATGGCTGATTCAAATAGGTGTAGCAGAGGTCCCCAACCTTCTGGGCACCAGGGACGGTTCCGTGGAGAACTTTTCTGCAGACCGGAGGGGGTATGGTTTTGTGTGCTGCCTGCATCCCATGGATGGGGCTTTGTTTGTTTGTGTGGACCGGTTGCTGGCATGCCATGGACCAGTACTGGTCCATGGACCGAGGGTTGGGGACCCCTGAGGTATAGAAATAAATGGCAAAAAAAAATAAAAAACAGGGAACTCTACTAGCTTGTACAGTAGAGAGATATAAGGAATAATTTGGTACTATATACAGATGATTCTCTCACTTTTGAGAAAGATAGCCCCTTTCAGGGCTTCGCTTTATGCAAAGAAGATGTATGTTTTTATTTTCTGAAATCTGAGAACACATGATGAAGCACTCAAACATAATGGATATAATTGCAAGCTGATGTAGCTCGAACTGAAAAAGGAGAATAAATAATTTAGTTTCACACATGGATAGTCCTAACTAAAAACTGCAAAGCCAGACCTCTCTGAATATATTTTACATTAATAGATGCACTGATATGAAAGGCATCTAATTGTATAATGTATTATTAGCCATTTTCTTTGGCATGCTATTAACATTAAATAATAGTAACAGTTTATAGCATCCATGGCAAAAGTTCCTTTTTCTCTTGGAGAAGAAGGAACCACGTGTTCATAACTACTTCCCCAGAGTGACATAGTTGAGCCATCCCATGGAAAGTTTTGGAAGCTTCTCTTCACCACAATAGGTGGCAGTATCTAGTGACCTTGGTTGAGCTCAAACAAACCAGGATCAGAACTAATTAGTACTCAGAGAGAAGGCTACTAGGAAAAAAAACAGACCGATAGTCTAGACTGGGGATGCAAACTATGTCTATTCTCATGCCAAGAAAACTAGCTAGACAAAGTAATTACCAGGAGTTTTTAACTTTGTAGAAACTTTGTTCTGATGATTTTTACTACTCTGAGTGGTACTCAAGGCCATTATTGTACCAAGACAAATCAGAAATAGTGATATAATTCATTCAGTTCAATTGCATTATTTATTTGCAAATCTATTTTAAGAAAACAAAAAAAATTAAACAACAATATAATAAAATATTACAGAAAAGAGGCACGTAACTTGCATGCAAAATAAAATTGAAAAATATCAGGGGGGAAAAAAAAAGAAATTATTTCTATTAGGTTTTATGGACTTTGAACTAGAAAAGAAATATGGGAAATTAGTTTTACATAGGATAACTGTGGAAAGACTATTGTACATTCAAAGATGGAAGAATAACGAAATACCCAACTTCATTTCAAAAACTTTAATATTAAACTGGTTTTTGGAAATGCCCTGAAGAACATGCATTTCCATAGCATTGGGCCAAGATATTGTGTGACCTGACAGGATGTATTAAGTTGTATGAGGTGAATTTGATTCCAGGACTGGTTTTCTTCTTTTTGGATTTCTATTATTTTTATATTTTTTTTACTGCTTTTAACATTGTCAGCCACACACAGTGTGCTTTGCAAGTGGACAGCCATATCAATTGTCATAATAACAGCAAGAGTAATATTTCCATTTCATTCATTGCATCATACAATTAACTCATTACAAATCATTCAAATTCTCAACCAAAAACATGGTATCATCTGAACAGCAAAGTATTGCAGATGTCCTGATCAACACAATTCTACAAATGCTACACATTCCATTTCTTCTCTTACATAGTGGTATACTCCCAACATATATCATTTCTATTGCATTTAGTAGTCAACCACCACTCCGTATTTGTGCAAACTTTCCATCATTCCAGAGTTTACCATACGTTCTTTTTAATTCAACAATCATACGGTAAATTTACTTCCTTACATTCCTATATTTCTCACTGAAATATGGTACACATAGTCCTAGCATAAAGTTCACCACACTTCTGAAAATTTCTTCATTATCACCTCTGACGTCCTGTTGATCAGCATTCTTCCAAATATTTTCCTAGGCATGCTGAACAAAATGTTACAAAATTATAGTTTTTGCATTTTCTTTTGTCAACTCCCCTTTGCATAAGGGAATAATACAATGTTTTTCCTATGTATGTATGTATGTATGTATGTATGTATGTATTTGACTTGTTTGCTATCCATCTCACCTAGAGGGGACTCTGTGAGACTTACAAAATAATCAAATACATTTGAAGGTTTCACAAGTGTGTTAAACAAGCTACATAGGACCCAGATTGTTGGGGGCAATGTAAATATATATATATATATATATATATATATATATATATATATATATATACACATACATACATACATACATACATACATACATACATTGCTTACTGGTGTACACCGCTTAGAGAGTGCTTGCACTTAAAGCGGTATATAAGTCTCATAAATAAATAAATAAATAAATAAATAAATAAATAAATGCATAGCCATTACATAAGAAATGCAACCATTTTGTACAGTTCTCTAGTTCAGGCATGTCAAACTGCGTCACGCCGAAACTGCACCCACCCTATTGCCAGCAATGGGGAAAAAGTCCTGATACATTGCATGATGTCACGTGACGTCGCGAGCTTGACATGTCTGCTCTAGTTATTCCACATACAAGTGCAACCTTATTGTTTTAACAACATTTATGACTCCCTTTTCATAGGTTTGCTTAGAAACAAGCATTTACTGTATTATTTTCAATTCTACTGTTTAACGTAGCACTAACCTTCCAAAATAATTTTCCTGCCACCATTTTCTCATTAGGCATTCTTCATTTCAAATTATTTCTTGTTACTTCAATCAAAATTACTCTTCACTTCCTCTGCTGCTTTTATTCCTAATTGTTTATTTCTTTCTTAGAACATACTTTGCCACCACTTTGTTTATATAATATACAGAAACTCTCCTTTTCATTTTTTTTGTAGCAATCATTCTCACAAGGAAGCACAGAAGCACAGTTTTAAAATGTAGTATGGTAACAACCTCTTTTGCATACAGGTAGTCCTCAACTTACAACCGTTTGTTTAGTGAGTGTTTGAAGTTATAACAGTGCTGAAAAAAGTGACTTATACAGTAACTGATCCTCACACTTACAATTATCGCAATGCCCCCACAATTCAGCTGCTTGGCAACTTGCATGTATTTCTGATGGCTGCAGTGTCCCAGGATCAGGTGATGTGATCTGTTACCTTCCCAGACTGTTTCTGACAAGCAAATTCAGTGGGAGAAGCCGAATTCGTTTAATGATGATTTGATTCACTTAACGACTGTGGCAAAAAAGATTGTAAAATCGGTCATGGTCACATGATGACTTAATGACCAATGTTGCTTAACGATGGAAATTCCAGTCCCAACTGTGGTCATAAGTTCACAGTGATCATAAATGGTCTCAACTGTGCTCATAGAGTAAGTCTACCTATATATCTCAATCCCAAAAGGAGCAGAACAGAGTTGTATTCTGTCCTCCTTCTTTTTAGTATGAACTATCTGGACCAAGGCCAAATTTCATTCCTCAAAATGTAATAGACAATTACCTGTACTCCTCCATATTAATTATGTGACCATATTTCTCTAACTTAGTTGATCTGAGAAGAAATCTGTGGGCCCAGCAAAATATTGCAAGGAAGATGGCTTGCAGTAAACTATTCTAAAACCAAATTTGTCATATTTTCAAAGAAACTGAAATGCTGCAAATATTAATAGGAGATAAACAATACTATAGACTAGGTTTCACCCTTTAAATATTTTGGCATAGTATTCCAGCACTCAGAAATCTGGTGTGAACATATCAAATCTATTTCCATAAGGCTAATAACAACATTAAAGCCATTGGATGTCTTCTAAATAAAAAAAAGCAAAACAACAAAATTATTTAAAGCAAAATCTATTTCCTGGATGTTACATGGATGTTAGAGTCTTAAATCTTATCTAGTTCAGATTCCTAAGGACATTATTCTTAATATCGGGCTGCATTTGCAGCATTTTGTTTAGATCTTCCTGGAATACAGGACATGCATATGCCAACCTTAATTCTAGCTTACACTCCACTTTTCTAGCAATTCCACATCTGCCATGATGTGTTTTGATAATTGTTCCTCTTCCTGGTTAGCTAGAAGTCAAGGTGACCTGAGGCTTCTCAAGTAAAGCCTACTGGCTAAGAATTTATCTGGAACTACAGCTGCAATTGGACAATGAGTGGTTGGCATAGCTCTCCAGGAAGACCAAACTAGATCACTGATATTGGCAATATATAAATAGGAAATCTTTCTTAAAATTAGCTGTGTAATATTATTTGCCCAATACATGCAGATTTTTTTTCCTCTAGTTTAAGATACTGCTGCCTCTAATTTTGCAGGGAAGATATAATATAATTTTTGCAAAGCAAACCAACCCTGGAGGAACTTGAAACTTTAGTCCTCATATTCCTAACTTCTTTCTAAACCATCTTGTACCCTACCTTCATAACTCTGCTTGCTAATAGAAGCTTCACTGGTTCTGCTATGACTTCATTTGCTTTCTGATGTTGATTCAAAATCCTAACATCTCTATTTGAGTTGCAAAATTTATTTCAGTTGTCGTTTCTCTATGCAGAAAATTATTTATTTAATCCTTAGAATCCCACCAATATATAATTCAGTTTACGCTTTACCATTCATTTGGCCAGATTCATCAGAGTCACTTGGTTGAGATGGGCTATAAGAATTAAATAAATTCATTGATCCCAATAATAGCATACATATACTTGCTCACTTGGCAGCTTAGCATGTAGTAAGCAAGGGTTTTAGCATTTCATTCCTAAAGTAGTTTTATAATCCTGCTATTAGCTTTTATATTAATTCTTATTCATAGGTTTTTATTCGCTATCTATTTTTTGCATTCATAGCATTATAGTGAACTGTTTCCTTTATTGATTTTAGAAATATTTATAATTCTTAATTTGAACCTTGTTATTTTTATAGTGACTGTAGAAAATAAGAATTATCTGAATCTTCCTTTTTAAGTACTATTCTTGAAGAGAAGTTCCAACTCTAAGCAGACCTCGTTAATTAAGGTTATGTAATTCATCTTGATCACCATCAGCCTGAGCATAATTGGTGATCCCTGGTTTTTAATGGGTTACAGTATTTCATTTTCCAATATCCTCATAGTTTTTCTTCCCTAACTTTTCCCAATCTGCTTTCCAGATGTGTTCAATATGAATTCCAGAATTCAGTGGTGAGATGTCCTTAGTCAAAATTCTGAATGAATCAACCAATTTTTATTATGGTCACAGACCATAAATGAAAATTCTGAATTCAGTGGATCTTTCTCTCCTCTTGAAGAAGCAGGTGGCAGTAGAACAAGTTAGTAGCAGTCCAGTACTATTTCTTTTGACCCCTTGTTTCAATCTGGTTACAATCAATATACAAGTGGAAAAGTTATAGCAATATCTGAGGCAGCATCTTCCCTGCCACAAACTCTAACCCTTCATAACAGTCGCAGCAGAAGTAATGATGAATAATTAAGCTTTGAGTAATAGAAACATACAGAAGATTATATTGCCAAATTGCTTGATTTTGTTTTTGTTTTAAGAATATAAAACTTTGGTACTTCCGTGAGTGTTAAAATCTAAAAGAGAAGATTTATGGCACTAATAATTGGCTAGTTTGTCTTCAAAAGTCACTCTTAAAAATAGATTAAAATATAAACATCTTGGATCACTTTTCTTTTTTTTAAAAAAAAATACTATCCTGGTTTTTAAACATAAAACAACAATGATATTGGGGAGTAGAGTCCTCTATTTATCCAAGCTTCTTTTCTGACTTTTTATCCAGATTTTTTTTCCCCAATGTCTTATCTTCAACAACTCAGTTTAACCCTGGAGATAGCTCTAGAGAGAGATGAGTGAAGATCTCTTGCTTTTTGGGTGCAGCTTTTGAAAAAGAAAAGAATTATGTACAGCATGCCTGTCATTATCCTTCTACATTTCAAAGTCTCCATGAATACTCAATTTGTGTTTGACAGCCCTTGCCGCATCTTCTGGCAGCCAGTAAGAGGCATGATTGCATTAAATTGAAAGCAGCAAGCTTTCATACTGGGGTGTGTATCTATCTCTCTCTCTCTCTCTCTCTCTCTCTCTCTCTCTCTCTCTCTCTCTCTCTCTCTCTCTCTCTCTCTCTCTCTCTCTCTGTGTGTGTGTGTGTGTGTGTGTGTTTTCTGAGAATGGAAGTAGAATGGTGGGATAGCTCTCCACCCAGGCTGCTACTTTAAACTCCTCAGTTAACATCGATTGCATTTAGTTCCAGTGATAATAAAATAACTGACTGTACAGATTTCCCTCTCATTAGTTCCTGCTTTTGAGTGTATCATGCTCATCTGATAAAGATTTTATAACTTATTCCCAGCTAACAGAGGAGCCATTGAAATCCACATTATTAAAATTACCAAATGTCCACTTGGGAGGTAGAGAAATAGGACAGAAACCATTATCCATCCAAGTATCCTTGTTATTGTTTTCTATTATCTTTCCACATTGCTAAATTTCAGTGAATGCCTACTTTTCTTAGGGACAGTCGCTAATTCAAAATACAAATCATACCCGGAAAACCTGGATCTATGGAACATCAAATGTCCAATGCTTTTGCTGCTTTCAATAATTCTTTTCACTGAGCAGCTACAGAAAATACTGGAAAAGTGACCCTATCTTATTATGTTCAAATCTATTTAATTTTAGTCTCAGCTGAGCAGGAAGTTGCGGAGATCAGTGTTTCTATCTTCTCAGTATAAATTGTTTTAAAAAAAAATACTGTTGTGTGCAAAGGGGACAAAAGCAGTTTTGCAAAAGCTACCAGAAGGGTCTTTTCTTTTGGCAAATTAAATCTCTTACAATAAAATTCTGTGTAAAAATAAACAATGCCTACTAGTATCCCTTGGAGGAGATGCAAATTAAATACTGTGTGATTGTAACTCTTTCCACAAAAACTTAAAGACTGAAAGTGCATTGTCAAATATTTTTAGTATTAATTTTTGCAACCGTATGAAACCTTTGGAGCTTTTATATTATGACCGCGGTAGAAAGCAAATGTCCTTGTATTGGTTCTTAATGTACTTGAAAGTGTAAGCAATTTTGCTTGATGTGAAGTTGCATGCAGCATTTTCAGCTTCTAGTAAAAAATAGCACAATAAAATTTACAGTGCAATAATAAATACCATGGTATTCAAAATTGTTGTTCCATATAAAAATAGTAACAAATATTTAAATATTTGTTACAAACTAGGATAATTTATCATATAAATATAATTGTCCTCTTAAAGAAGAGTAATAAAAGCTGAATCCATGTGTTATAGATTCATGTAAAATGGGTTTTGCTGAAGGTATTAATTTCAGCAAAGAAACTATTTTACCGCTGTACAAACACTCAAGCATTTTTATAATACCATTATTTAATTTATTTCTAGTGAACAGTAGACACTATTGGCTGGATAAATTTTCATGAACTGTTACTTTTGCAGAAAAATACAATGTAATCAGGAAAGGCATTTTGCTTTAAAGAAAAATTTATACTTGTGGTAATTAAAGTGTGTCCTTAACAACTTAAGTATATAAGATATATATTGATAAATGTTTTGAAAAAATAGCAAAAGTTAAATCTTTTTTACAAAACATGTTTAATATTTCCCCTTGCTACCAAACAGGTTTTTACAAAAATTTATAACAATTTAGGGATCTAACTTTGTGGTATACTGCATATATTTTTTCAGGTGGTTAGTGTAGATTACATTATACTTGGATTAATAGGATATATTTTTATAGGCACTATATTCTTTGGGGTTTCTTTCACAGACTTTTTCCATCAAACAAGGGGAAATTTTAATATTCAAATGTAATTGTAGAACTAAAAATACAGGCAACAAAATACTATAACTAACAGAATGTTATTGAACAGAATGTTCAATAACAATAATTTTCATGATGTAACTATACTATAATTGATTTCATTATGGAATTTCCTACTAAAAATGCCTGAAATTCTAGGCTATTTTTAGTACTGTTAAACATGGCACTTAAATCTTAATTCAGGAACAAACTGTAATTTAGGGGTCTACAGAAATGTTAGAGGAAGCAATATTCTCTTCCTAAAGGAAATCTGATATCTTTTCCCCTTAGTCTCAGAACCATTTTTTTAAAGAACACATTTTAAAATAATTATTTCTTTGTTACTTATGGCAAAATAAATATTTCATTCATTTTATTTCATTTATTCCATCTTGAAAACTGCCACTGACAAAATAATTAATAAATTCAGCAAAAATTGTTGGGAGATATAGGTGGAGTGTTGTATGTTATTTTTCTTTTGTGAACCAAATGGCCAGGGATGGAATCATTCAATACCTTGAACAACCATTTATCAGCAGAATTGTTAACCCTCACCTTTTCTAACACCCCATACCTCACCAAACCTGTTCAGAAGGAAAATGACAGGAAAGCTGATTATGTACATAAATGCAGCCTCATATCTAAAAACGAGCGGCAATTGGATGACTGACGTATGTAAGATTTTATCAAATTTCTATACTGACAATCACACCTGAGTGACTGGGTGTTTGCAAACCAAACATAACATGTTAACACATTGACTGTCTTTATGCAAAATCTTTCCAGAGCTGTAGATTCCAGTGGGAACCTGACCACAGCCTTAATTTTTTTCACTGTTGACATGAATGGGATTTATATGTTCTTAATTCTGGCTGCATCATGGCATATGTAACCAAGTTTGCACAATATGAAAATAGTAAAAAAATACTTGGTGGCAATAATAAAATAGATTTGGTTTTTTCAATTGCCTAGTTTCAACCAAATTCCTGCTTATTATCATTAGTATTTTCAATAGAAGAAAAAAAATATAGATTGAATAATAATCCTATAATAATTTAAATTTGATCACTTTAGAATCCACAGTTTCTTACATCTACAGTTTGGCTGCTGTTATGTTGTAAATAAATATGTTTAGTTTAGTACATTTTCAGTTATACCTATAGATAGTGTATAGGATTTTTAGAGCTAATATTATTAGAGACTGACTCTGTCAGTGGGGTTGTCCTGCTTCCTTTGGCATGTATTTATCCGCCTAGAACTCCATTTCTTTCCAGGCGCCTATCAATTGGATTCTTGGCATCGGCTGATACCAACAGGAATTAGTAATGGCCATTGATATTATAATTTCCCAATTTTCTATTCCCAGAAGGCCAGTACATATCCACAGCTGTGACTATTACACATTGAACAAGCTACTCCATTTTGTTTTAATTTGCCATTGTATCAGTTTTCCACAAATATTGTTGATACTATAAATCACATCAATATTCAGGCAATATAGTTCCTTTTTATTCAAAAAGGGAACTTTGAGAGAGAAACCTACATGATATATGAGTTTATTTTGACTTATTGTTATTACTATTTCATTTTGCTAAAGTGTATTATTTAACTTGAGAAACAGTATTTCAGAACAAGACATATTTCAATATCTGACCAAATAAACAGAGAAAAAATTATGTAGCATGTGTTACTGTAGTCGATAAAACACATAAATTATTACTGTTGAAAATATTAGTTGCATAAACATGCATTACTTTAGAAATAGCTAGCTATCACTGCAAAGCCTAGAATTTCAAATATGAATATTTTCTGCCTTTGAATATTCTATAAGCCAATAATGTTGATGTGAAAGTAAGCAGGTAATAAGGAAATATAGTTAAGACCGTCATCTCCTTTTTTGGGGAAATTTTGTGCCAGATTCTTTTTAAAAAATTAAACATTATGCATTGGGCACTATTGTCTCAATATAATGGTATTTATAAGCCATCATATCCTGCGGGCCCAAGGTTAGGTGTTGTTATACAAAACACCAAGAAGGAGGGTGAAATATAGTGGACTTAATCCTGCATTCAGGTGGAGAAGAAAAGCTGACTGACAAAAAAAAATACTGTTGTGTGCAAAGTACAATCTACAACGTAACTATTCTGGACTCTCTGTACAAGTACAATCTACAACCTAACTATTCTGGACTCTCTGCTCCATGCTATTTAAGCTGTATTAGTCTATTACACGTCTTTACCAGACTTGCCCCATAAATGCTACTAGAGAAAACATCACCGTTTCTTGCAGATGGTAGCTATAGTAAAATCCTTTCTTTCTTTGTTGCTACTCTTCCAGAAGGAATGCAGGAATTCTTAAAGAGATCTCAAGCCAGATTGCAAAAATATTGTCCGGTGCTCATGTTATGGAGCAGGCATTGTGATAGTAATATGAGAATAGCTGCCTACAGTGTAGCAGCCTCATGCACTGCTAAGTGGCTGTGCCAAAAAGCTTAGGCATTCATACCAGAATTAATACCACAATCCAAAAGCACAGCTAGCTCATTTTCAGTGGTCCGAATACAAAACCTCAGCTATAATCACTGAAAAATTAGAAAGTTATTCATAGCAGACAGGAATGCTTTCTCTAACTATTGTGTCACAGAAACCTGGACAATTAAATCAATATGGACAATAACAGCCTTTTCTTTTTTCTTTCTTCCCCCTCCCTTTTACCCCCTTCTCATTTTCTCAATATGTCACTTTAACAAACTGAAAGCAACACTTCTCAAAGTTTGGGCTAATATATTTGTATTATATCCAAGGGTGCCACAAGGCATTGTTTCCTAAAGGACACTGGGTAGGTCACTTATCTGCTCACTGTTCCCCGTTACCTTTCTAAAATAATATTTTCCATCTATCTATTGATTTCCAGACAGCAGTACGCTTTTTCCTTTCATATGTTTACATATTTATCAATGTAATCAGACCAAAGCTAGTACAGGGCAACCTTAGAATATATCCAGACATTGATTCTGTATTTGTTTATGGACCATAACAGCACAGAGAACAAACAATTGGGTGATATAACAATTATGCTTGCATGTAATAATTTGATCTAGTATCACTGGCTTACTTTTAACACATATTTTTAGTTCCATGTTTTTATTCTTCTCTCTCTCCCTCTGTTTCACACCAGAAAGAATGCTCAGGAAACTTGATAAAGTCCCTTACAATGTTACTCAGCAAGTTTTACTTACTTACTTGTTAAGGATTTGAACATTAGTTACTCTTAATTTGCAGTCTACCATTTGTTGACGTGTTTGAACATTGCGGAAGTAGCCATTTGCTAGGGGAACGCAAATATCAAACTTTATTCTGCTTATTTTCTGAATTGGTTCAGTGTGATGTAATGGTTGAGTCACCAGGCTAGAAACTAGGAGACCATGATTCCTAGTTCCACCTTAGGCACAAAGCCAGCTGGGCGACCTAGGGCCAGTCACTTTCCCTCAGCCATAGGATGCAGGCAAGGGCAAACCACCTCTGAAACACCTTGCCAAGAAAACTGCAGAAGTTAAAAAAAAACAAAAAACTTCAGAAATTAAAAAGAAAGAAACAAAAAAAATAAAAGCCAATGAATGTTATATTAACTATCCAAAAGCAACTACAACTACAAATGCTCTCTGTAATCGTACTGTACAATTCCATTTTTAATATGGTTAATTAATAGTCAGAAACGGGAGATGGAGTGACAGTACTGCTTCAGTTAAATGTTTTACATTGTGCTGCTCAGTGAATATTGGACTTCTGATGTCGCTGAATTCAATAAATATAGGTAGTCCTCAATGTATGACCACAACTGAACCCAAAATTCCCATTGCTAGGTAAGGCAGTTGTTGTTAAATGAGTTTTGCCCCATTTTATGACCTGTCTTGCCACAGTTGTTAAGTGAATCACTGCAGCTGTTAAAATAAAAACACAGTTGTTAAATAAATCTGGCTTCCCCATTGACTTTGCTTGACAGAAGGTCACAAAAAGGAATCACATGACTCTGGGACACTGCAACTGTGCTAAGTGTGAATCAGTTGCCAAGCATTTTGAACTTTGATCACGTGACCCTGGAGTTGTTGCAGTGTTTGTAAGTGTGAAAAACAGTCATAACTCATTTTTTTTCAGTGCAGTTGTACCTTTGAACAGTCACTAAACGATCTGCTGTAAGTCGAGGACTACCTCTACAGTGTATAATTGTGCACCGTGCACTTCAACAGATCTGCTAAAATGCACCATTCAACAAGGTCAGCTTGGATCAACCAGTGTCATTCTAGAGCAGTGGTTCTCAACCTGTGGGTTGGGACCCCATTTGGGGTCAAACAACCATTTCACGGGGGTCGCCAAACAACGCAGTCTGCCATTTTTCCCCCCTTTTCCTTAGCTGTGCTGCTCCCTTTTATTCTATTGGCTTTTGAAAGCCAATAGAATAGACTCTCTTGAATAGAGTCTACTTCTATTGGCTTTCAAAAGCCAATAGGAATTGTCCAGGCTGTCTCTGCCCTGCTGAGCCCACCAAAAGTCCCATTCTACAAACGGTGCTGCACCAGTTGAGTAGTCCTCGACTTACGACCGGTTGAGTAGTCCTCGACTTACGACCAGTTGGGGGTCGCGACATTAAAAATGTTGAGAACCACTGTTCTAGAGCAACTGCTGAAGGGAGACCCTGGCAGGGGGAAGCACATTAGAAATAGTGAAAACTTTTTTTTTCCTGTATTCAAGACATCTTTAATTTTTCCATCATTTGTAATGACACTGTAATATGTTTACAGAAGTAGGAGCGGCTCCTCCTAGGTATTCATTTGTCTTCCCCTTGGGACTACAGTAAACACAGCAAATGTACTGTGTCAGTTTTATAACAGCGAGTGTGTGCCAGAAATATTGAGCTGCAACCACTAAATATTTGCTTTAAAATAATTTTAACCATCTGGACTTTTTGTTTTCTCTTTCTCTTCAGGGAAAGAGTCAGAGTGAAGCAAAAGCCACTCTGCACAAACTGATTTGGGTAGGCAAACTGAAATCAGCAGATCAATAAGAAAGCAACACACTAAGAAGGAATGGAAAGAGCTATGAAAGATAGACAAGTTTCATTCTTAAAGAAATGGGAAGTTGGTTAACTGAGATCTCTCATGACTCTAATAAGAGAAAACATGTTAGATTTGTAGCTGAGATTTTGTTTCTTGAACTTGGCCTGTACAGGTGTTTTAGAAAGTGTATTGTAGGCAGTTATATAGAAAAGGTTTTTTTCATACTAATAAAAATAATACTAATTTAAATATAGGTGATTCCAGGTACTATGCTTCCACTGAGGATTTCAAAGGCTTCATAAGATTAACATAGCTTCATATCCTTCTGTGTGGAAATAGCTGAAGGGCCCATTCATATGGTGGTATACCACATTTCTAGTTCAGCACTACCATACAAAAGCAAAATATGTTTGATACTTTGCTTCTTTTTTCTAAAAAGAAAAAAAAAGCTCTTCAGAGAAGATGGCATATTAGATATCCCTCTGATCTCTCCCAGTTTTGTAAAGTAATGAAAAGCAGAATGAACTATGGTATCTTTCCATGTCTAGAAAGTGGGACAGCATGATTAGAAATGCTGAACTTCCTACTGTGAGACAAGCTCTTAGTGAACGGCAATACTAAATAGACCAGTGATGGCAAACCTTTTAGAGACCGAGTGCCCAAATTGCAACCCAAAACCCACTTATGTATCTCCGGGTGCCGGGTGGATGTGGGCCACTCAGCAGGTGCAGCTACAGTGGGCTTGGCAGATTGGGTGGGTGTGGCCACTGGATGGGTGTGGCTGCAGTAGTCATGGTAGATTGGGTGGGCATGGCCGGTGTGGGCATGGCCATCTTGATGTTGCTTATGGGGAGGGACACCTGTGGGAGCCGGGCAGGGTTGAGGGAGATCCAGGAGGTCTCTGGTGGGTGGAATGGTGGGCTCCCCAATGGCGGCTTCAGGCAGGGTGGCTGGCCTTAGGCCAGTGATGGCGAACTTTTAGAGACCACATGTGCTGGGGCGATGGCGTGTGCCCACAGAGAGCACTTCGTGTGCCACCTCTGGCACGCGTGCCATAGGTTCGCCACCACTGAAATAGACTGAATATACACTTGGATGGATGCCATAGATTTGAATCTGTTGCCACCTTTTGGTTTATAGGGTTTAAACTTCATTTTATTTATCACAAATTGTGCTGTGTATTTAATAGTCCTACCATAGGTTTTGATTGCATTTAACTCGGGCTGCAGCTAATGAATTATATATCTCGAGGACAACCTCCCAATTTATACACCAACTGAACTTCGAAGCAAAAGTGTTCCTCTTTAATTGTCCAGTCATCTGAATCATATGAGAAAGGACAACATTCTTAGATCCATCAGCTGTATTACTAGAAAATGTAAGTTTCAGTCTTGAGTAAATGTGAAAATTATGTGATGACCAGGGAAAGAAAGCATAGTACTGTACCCTCCAAATGTCCCAGAATAAACTGTGATATTAAAAAAAAAGCAGCACAGTTCTGTGGAGCACAAGAAAAACCTATGATTTCTTGCTTGTTCAAGTCAAGTGACCCAAAGCATGATATCCTGATGATGATCGAGTAAATGAGCATCACAATGGCTAGGGAAACTTTATTTGGAAAATTGTCTAAGCTGATGAACAGGCCAAGGGGCTCATAGCCCAAATTCTGGCAATAATAGCAACAATGTTGTCTTCTGCTCCACCTGTAATAATAGGTGTGAGACAGGTAGCCTACAGGTTCTCACAAGTAACAATCTCAGGGAGATAACTCTGTGTTTATATTTATTTTTCCCCTCCCCTCCTCCCAGAAATGTTAAAGCAAAAGCCAGTTTTCTTTCAGAGTCATTGGGGGGGGGGATGAATTTTTTGGGTGGAAATGGAAACTTAATTATTAACTACTTCTAAAGATATGAAGTTGCCTTTGAAGATACCGATATGCGTGTATTATGCATAATTTAATTTACTTATAAGAAAATGTTTGGTAGATACATTTGAAATATACAACCTTATTCAATGATAACTTTGTAGTAACTTAATTTAAAATGTTTTAAATTGTTATTACAATTGAAGCTACATGCTGTTGATCTCTAAGGACTGTAGCATCTCTTCATTTCTGGCCATTTTAGCAGGCAAAAACTAAATGTTGAAAACAAAAGAAACCATAATCTTTGTAGTAAAACAAAGAAAATATGTGTTTTACCTTCTCCCCCCCCCCAATACAATATACTTTGCACACAGGCATAGAATCAAGATCACGTGAGGTATCAGTACCATTTTCTAAAACCCTAGTAAGACCACACCTGGAATACTGCTGCCATATCACAAAAAAGATGTTGAGAGTTTGGAAAAAAATCAGAGAAGAGCAACTAAGATGATCAAAGGCCTGGAGACTAAAACATATGAAGAATGGCTGCGGGACTTGGCTAGTCTAAAGAAAAGAAGAAATAGGGGAGACATGATAGCAGTTTTCCAGTATTTGAGGGCCTGCCACAAAGAAGAGGGGACCACATTATTCTCCAAAGCACCAGAAGGCAGGACAAGAAAACTGATCAAAGAGAGAAGCAACCTGGAATTAAGGAGAAACTTCCTGATAGTGAGGACAATTAACCAATGGAACAGCCTGCCTCCAGAAATCGTGGGTGCTCCATCACTGGAGATTTTTAAGTCACTTGTCTGAGTTGATATAGGTTCTCCTGCTTAAGCGGGGGGGGGGGGCTGGACTAGAAGACTTCTAAGGTCCCTTCCAGCTCTATTCTATTCTATATACTGCAGACAGCAATACATACCTGAAAAAAACTGAGGGAAGGTAGAGAGAAGAGAACCAAGGATAAGAACTCACATTTTGTTACAGGAAACATTGCTTAATTATTTTCATTTTCTGAATCTAGGGAACATCACTATCAACATTCTACACTCCTTCAAATCAGTTCCTTTTTCATTCCTGTTTTCATGGACTTCTGAAAACTTTTTTTTTTTTTTTTTGCATACTTTGACACCAGATTTTACTTTTTCATGGGTAACTTTTTTTTTTATTCAATACATTTAAATTTACAGGAGAAAAAACACCTTAAGGAAAGACACTGAGAAGATACCTATTTAATTTTTTTCCCAGACCTTCAAATGTCTTCTTGTCACCTCCTTATCGGCATTGTCTCAGCAGATGAGAAATTTCAGTTCTTTTTATTTGAGGAAATCCTTGCCCTGAAGATTAAAAGACAATATAGTTTTCCCAGTAATAATAGCTATTTCACAGTCCTGTTGTTTTACTGAAACCAGGAACAATAGCAAACAAAAATAGAATATGGATAAAATAAAATTGATAGAGTATTCTACTGAGATATTATTTAGAGAGAGGTGGATATTCTAACTGCCTTTTAATATGTTAATTAATATATTCCTACTCCCAACCCTTATAATGAATTTTGAGAATGAAGCTAAAAATATTTTTTAAAAATCTTACTTCCTAAGCTTCTGGATTTATCATTATGGTATATGTATGTGTAAATAATAATTTATAATTGCTTCTAATGTGAATTAAATTTTCTTTCAGGGAAACAACCTCATTTTCAATATTTTTTTCGGGTGAATGTACTGTATATTTTGCATGTATCTTCCTTAAAGAAGCATATATGTGTTATGCTGCTTTTCTTCTGAAGGATTCCTTTTTATCAGCTTTTATATATTTATTATCAATTTGCAAGGATGCCAGTTTAGTACTGGTGCATATAAATTAGATACCACATAGGAAGGGAAATCATTTATTAACAAAATAGATCAACTGAATACAGCATCTCTCTCATAGCTCTTGAAGAGAGTTTTCTTATTGCCTTATATATTGTAGCATTAGCTGCATCCAATTTATTGTACATTAAGAACAATTTGCTTTCATTCCATTTAAAATATTCAGGGTTTACCTCAAGATTTAAAATATGTAGCCACAAGGTAAAACGTGTGAAAATGTGAGTGTGAGAATGTATAATCACTCACACACATACACTTACACACACACACATACACACACACACACACACACACACACACACACATACAAATACATGCAGAGAACCACACAAATGAATTTCCTGGCTTTTTTTTTTTTTTTAAGGACTCTAAAGTTTCCATTATCCATTCTGTCAGGTAGCAAATATCTTCTCAGTGTAACTCCAGACATTAAATCTGTCAAGAGGAATGCAGTAAAATAAATGTCTGAGATACCTTCATAAACAAAAATCTTATTTCCATAATTCATACAGCTGGCTGGCATTTATTGGCACGTCAGGTGCAATGGGGACATTTCAGGAACATTAACATGTACAGCATCATTTGTCAACAAAGCAACAATGTAAGCAAATCGTTCAGAACTCATACAGATTTACAGCTCTCTTTGCCAGCTGCTAATTACGGTGTGTTCTGCCTATTTGGTAGGGACTTTTTTTATTGGAAAATGACAAAGGGGTTACAGTATCCCAGTTTGGAATATAGATGTGGCTTTTTAGTAATAATGTAAGTGGTAATATGACCATGCAGCTTTGGAGTTCAGATCTAGTTTCACTACTCTTTAATTGATCCATTTTGATTGATGAAGAAGACGTAGAAATTTGCAGTGGCATTTGTTTACTAATGTATGTAACCTCAGCAGACAAAGGAATCATGTCAAAATAGAACTTGGGGTTTTTCGTATGTCTGTTTGTCTATTGCGTTAGGTATGTATTTGTATATCCGCCTACTTATTTTTTACACATCTAATACTGTAGTCTCTTTTCTGAGTAAATACGTGTTGATTGACCCATGTTTATGATAAGTTATAAATTACTAATTGACAAATGGATTGGAACATGCTGCATCCATTTAAATAAATTATGAATATAAAATCTGCCACAGTTGAAAATGATTCAGAGGGATCACATATAAGGAAAATGAGGATACTGGATTTGAAGGAAAATAGGGGAATTAGATTTTTTTTCACCCATCTTCCATTGTTACAGTTTAATATCCTCCATCAGTAAAGAAAATATATTGTAAAACAAATGCATGAAATAAAGAGACATTTCCCAGAGTTGCCAAAATCCATATTGAGTAGTGCTTTGTTAGGATTACAAGCACTTGCAACTGTAATACATGCATTAAAAAAATCTGTCAAAGCTAAATAAAAATATTTTACCAATATTTTATTGTAGATAATAGAATGCTGTTATCTAAATAAATATTCAGATACAAAATAAAATCTTAGGTAATTTTATCTATCATTTAAATATCTGAATGTAAGTACTCAAAGTAAACATTTTGACCACATAATTTAATAGGCAGCTTGATGGATTAATTACTTGCCAATTTACATATATTTTTAAACATTGTAAATTTAGATACAGGACTATGCAATTTAATGTAAGGAAACATTGTCTGGTGCCAATCTTATTAAAATCTTTGAAGGCCATGTTTTCTGAGGGTTTTCAAAATGTTAACTGAAAATGGGGGTACATATCCACCTGTTCATTTCAACAGATTAATTTGAAATATAATGAAAAAGAAAAGATTATCTAAAATGTAATAAATAGCTCTCTATATAAAATAATCACACACACACACACACACACATTAGACTTTGTACTGCGTTGTATAGTACAAAGTGTAATTGTAATATTGTTAAAAATAGCATAACATAACCCTAACCCTATACAAAGTACTCTGTGTTTAAACTTGAGTGACTACAGTAAAACAAAAAAATTGAGTGAATTTGTGTGAAAGAGGCAAGGGATTAAATAAGGTATAAAAGTAATTTACCATTGTTTATAAACAACATAGTAGTAAACAGAGAATTTAGGAAAGTTGTTTGAAATTTTAGAAGTAACTAAAAGAGAGGGAAGGCAATAAGTACATAGATACACAATAAAATTTATGCCATGCCTCTCTATGTCTGTCTCTCGTATTTCATCTTTGGTTCCTGAATCATTAATAAATTGTTCCCTACGATTTTCAAATATTTGCTCTGAAGGAAACTGGTGAGAGCTTATTCTTTCTGTTTCTTTCCATTTCAGATTGTAGTATTTAAACTTTATTACAGTTTTCATAAAATATTTTCTTTCCTTTGCTCCTCCCTTTTGCAAACTATACGTACATCCTGGCATCTGTTTGAGATTTTTCTGCATCAGACACTATTCTGTTAGTTTAAGAACACACTGAATTTATCCAGGATGATAAAAAACTACCCTAGAAGGAGGGAAGAGGGCAAGTACAAGCCCTCTAGGAAATTTGTTACATTTGGACACCTGTCCCCCCTATGGTTATTCCTGTTAGTCTGGGATTTGGGGGCAAGGCCCTCAGAGAGGAGGAGGAAGATTTTAATTTATGATCCTTTATATTGCATATTAGTTCTTTGTAACCTGAAAAGACTCTTCCGAAGACTATAAATAAGTAACAAATATAATAAAATCAAATTATAGTATTTCTTGGATAGACCTTAGTATTCTGTACTTATCAGGTGCTTCAGGATAAAAAAAAAAAAATAGGTTTAAGATTACAGAAGGTGCATAGCAGTGAATTATGCTGCATAGCAATGTAAAGGAAATGAAAAAAAATATACAAAACTGTCAATAAAATTTACAGTGGAATTTTCAGTAATATCTTACATACTGGACTAACACAGAATATTGGAGAAAATAAGAACAATAAATTATGATTTTGTGCATACTTTTAAACTTAAAAAAAAACTTTACTTAATTTCTATAGACTTAACTATTTTATTTGTACATTGTTCTTCAGATTGCCTTCCAGATTCCATTTATATTCCCTTGTCTAATAATAACAGTTATTATCTGATATCCATATTTAATTTTATTATGTCACCATCTCTGTTAAAAAAAGATGTTCTTTTCAAACATTTTAATGCATTTATTATTTCACTGATCATCAGTTAAAGCCAATTTTCTCCTTTACTGGATCTCAATTATAAATCAACTAGTCATTGTATGGGATACTGTATATGAATATACAGTATATCATTATGATGTATCCTATAATAATGTATCTAGGATTTGAAGACTGAAGATAGTGGTTTAAATTGCTGAGACAGAGAAAAATGGGGAACATCTGTTAATCACAGATAGAGAAGAGTTTCACTGAAGTTTGTCATGTATACTTGATAGAATGAACACACTGCACCATTTTCTGTTCTCTTTTATTTGTGCAACATGCTTTTTATGTTTTTTTAAAGAAATCTGCCCATTTATTAAGAAATGAGACTAGAATAGAGCGTTGGGTTAGTACCACCTTTTTCCAAGATATCAAGAGACAATAATAGCAGAGTAAGGGAAATGAAATATATATTTTAAATTGGTACTTGATGACACAGTCTAAGCCATTAACCCCTCCTTGTAAGCGACATAAATTGAAAAAAAAAATGGAATATGTAAACTGAGGAACGCTTGGAAAGTGATGTAACCTATTTACAGTACCCAACACTAATTCATTGTATATGTATTATGATATATTAATTCAATAATATATTCTGGGTTGGAAGGCCTAAGTTAGCGGTTTAGGATATATGAAGAACAGAAAACAAAGTCTGGTGAAGTGATTAAAAGCATTGGGCTAGAAACTGGGAGACTGTGAATTCTAGTCCCAATTTAGGTACAAAGCCAACTGAGTGATTTTGAGCCAGTCAATCTCTCATAGCCATAGGAAGCAGGCAAGGTCAAACCACTTCTGAAAATTCTTGCCAAGAAAATGGGAGAGATAGGTGACTGTTCAGGCAGTCACCAGGAATCAAGTGACCAACAACAACAACAGCAAAAATGCAGAGTGTGTCTACCACCTTTTCACAACATTTATTTAATATAATCAAACCAAATAATAAAAACTCAACACTTTCTCTATGTACCTATGTATTTACTTAACGTATATGCCATCCAGCTCACTATTGCATGCCTTTTTACCATCTTCATGTGTGCCCATCCATATTTTCAGGTCTTTAACTGAGGTCCTTCTGTAAGTGTCACTATCAGCTGAACTACTGTCAGAAGATATAAAAGAAAGAAAATAACCTAGCAGTGGCATTCTGCCTAGAGAAAGAACCATTCTTTCTCTAGGCAGAGATTAGAAATTAGAAATCCTTTTCTAATTTTAATTTTATGATAAGGCAAATATTTATTTATTTTCGTTACATAGCTATACCAGAGAAAACAAGCTGGTAATTTATAGTCATTTTGTATTGTACTTCTCACAATCTCTTGCCACTGACAATGCTGGCAAGAGCTACTGAAAATCGAAAACCCAAAGTTCTGAAGTATATGAAATTGTCTACAAATCCTTATGTTGTCACTTCTGAATTATAGCATCCAAATGGAGTATTTGTCATCCAAGTTTCCTCTGCCTTCAAAAAACCAAAAATCTGCATTGTGTCATGTTCTCTAAAAACACTGCTATTCCACAAATTGTCAAAGGGTTTCAGTAGTTCACATATAGCTTCATTCCACTATGTTTATCAAATGCATTGCTTAATCTCATAATTTATTTTATCATCAAAGTTACATTGAAATGATGGGATTCAATCAGATTTTCCTTCCCTTGTTTCTCTTTAATCCAGTCTCAGTTTGGTGGGAATAAGGGATTTATGGGAAGAAACAATATTAAGGAGAACTTCAACTTTAATATATGGAAAAACAGACTTTATCCAAATAATTCATTAGGATTGGGATTCTAATTTATTTTCTAATATAAAGCATGTTCTAAAACTAATAGTGTACATGTTCCCAGGATGTCAGGAGCAGGCTATATATCTTTTTCCCTTTGCTTCATGGTTGCTTTCATAAATTTCGCCTGTCTTCTTTTGCAATGTTCCGTTATCTATATTTTCAAAGATCCCCCTTATAAATCATTGCTATTTCCCCATTTAGCAATATTTGTAAATATTAAAAAGTGGAAATCTCCAGCGATCTTTTGAAGCCACTAACCTAATGATTGAAATTTAGCCACAGAGCAGTTACAAAAATTCTGAATTCAGAGTTTGACAATTACCCTCAATTCTTTGGGCAGACGAAGAAAAGCTGTATAAAAATCCTGATAATTCCTGCCAACTAGAGAAGGAGTTGCCCTTCCCAGCTAACAATATATTCTTGGAAGTTTCTCTTTAAATTTTAAATACCGATTCCACTTTCTGTCAGCAAACCATAAAGTAAAGCCTATATGGAAATAACCCGTTCATTCCATTCTCCATCAAGCGCTACTTCATGAAAATAGGTACTCCCTCTTTCTGTTCTTTATTTTATGTTTTTAAACTTGATTTATTTTTCCTCTAGTACTTTCTTAATTAGTCCCAATGCATAATCAGGGCAGCTTAGGAGTCTGTCTTAAATTCTAGGCTTTGTCCTGAAGTAGTCAAAGTAAAGCACATCTGAACACATACAGCCTGTCTTTTCTGCACCACTGAAAACTAATAGGAGATGGCTACTCTTGAGTATGAACTCAAGCAGAAATTCAGCCAGTATTTTTCTTTTCTTTCTGACAAGGCAAAACTAATTTTCCTGGCCTCATACCTATCAATGACCAAAACAGCTAACAACCAAGTGGCATCTTGCTTTTCTTACTTTTACTACTGTTTCTCTTTATAATCTTCATTTTAGTCGAGCTCTCGGAGAAGTAGACAGAATTTTAGCCAATAGTAGCAGCATTTGATTTGCATGAAACTCTTTGACAACTGCATTAGAGAAGAAAGTTAAGAGGGGGGGGTGTCATCAAATTCACTTAAAAGAATACATTTTATCTCCATTTCTTATGTACGATACAATTTTAATTTTGGTGTCATCATAATTCTCGGGATATCAAAAATACAGAGCAATATAAACCAATGTGACAGGCAATTTATTTGTCATCCATCTTCTCAGTTTCTGCTCTAGCTGCCATCAACACGCATAGTACAAGAGGGGAAAAAATGAGGACAGGGACAGAGAAATTTTGAAATGTTTGGAAGGTGTGGCTTTTTAGATGCTGCCTCTGAAATATGTGACAGATCCAGCTAAAACTGGACAGTTGGAGGATAAGATTATCTGTTTTCTGTGCTTCTGATTTAATAACATGTTTTCTCTTTGCCATAGTTCTAATGCTCAAAATAAATGCTCAAAGTGCTAACCATTAAAAGATTTATGTAAATAGACTTAGGATGAAATCCATTTCAAGCAGCAGAGATTGCCTGGCACAATCCTTTCTTTGCAAAGTGAGTGCCACACCTATCATCTGCCACTGGCACAAAAGTAGCACTTTTACCTTAGCACTGCCTAAACACTAAGACGGAGTAGTCTTCTGGATGCCACCCAAGAAAAAAATCTTACAATGGATCTGTCAGCAGGAGGTGGCTATATCTGTGGAGGAAATAGAACAGCAAAGTGCTACTTTATGCCAGGATAGTCCTCATTTTAATAAGATGCCAGAAGATGCATCAGTTCAAATCTGCTGATGCAGAGGAAATGGCGGCTTTTGGACATTTGGACAGCAGGCTGCTTGCAATTTTATCTGTATGCTTCCCTTGCCTTGTCAGAAAGGTAACCCTAAGAGGCTTTAGAATTTTGTGATATCTTGGAGGCTGGCAGATTTCAAGAGTTGTAGGGTGGATTCTACAGTGCAGCTCTACAGAATCAAATATCTATAGATTTGAAGGTTTATTTGATAAGCAAGCCAAATATTGCTTATTGATTTGGTCCAGTCTGCTGAGGTAGTTAATTGTGTACCAGTGGATAGAAAAAGAATAAATCAGCTCCAGGCAGGCAGTAGGCCTCAGTGAGTCATGTCATGTGAAGGAGATTTCTGATATTCTTTATCTCTACGCACAGCCTGCGAAACAAGAGCACCACTGTCTTCTGCTGGCACAGGGAGTTACCTCGGGCTATGCTGGAAAATGCTTTCCCTGCCCCTATTTTTAGACCTGACTCATTCTGAGCCACTAAATGAAATGTATTATTGAGAATACAGGCACCACTTTGTTGTCATCCTCATGAGAAGACAGCACTATAACCTGTTTGGATACAGCTGCAGACCACCTGTGGGGAAAGTCAAATTAGGGAAAGACCCTACTGTTCTCTGTGTTAATGCTTTTTGTATTGTTGTTTGACTTTTCTTCCCCTTCTCCATATCTTTCTCAACTAGGGACACGGGGAGCATATTTTAAGACTTCTGTCCCTTTAAGGCATCTTCTGATTGAAAGAACTCCTGAATTTGAAAGGCTATATTAACTCCCCAGATGCAAAGAGAAAGAGAGAGGAGGAGGGGGAAGACCTGTTAGTGAATTTTCATTTTTGTTTTCTTTTGGACTTCTCTTCTTTGGATAACTCTTAGAAAGCACACATAGCTCTTTAAAGGCAATTGAAAAGGTTTATACAGAGTGTCAGGGAAAACTTTGACTTTTAAGAATAACAGCAAATCTTATTATAACTGTTTTATCAGTCTCATAAAAAAGCTCCAAGGGTAGAACAGTGAACTATGCACTACTGCATAACTTGCATATAAAAGACAAGTAGGAATGTAACCAGTATTCTTATATATTGACATGACTGATGTTTATCCATGCTTGGGGAGATGGGCATTTAAAAGCACTGCTTTTTCATAGCACTTTTAATAAGTAATATATTTGATAAGCATGATTTCATTCCCATTTGCAGTGGACCTTTATTGCATCAATTTTGCAATTTAGAGAAGTTTTTTAAAAATGTTTCTTGCCCAAGGCCACTCAGTGAGAGCACAGTAGAATTTAAACTTGGGTTATGCTGGCTTTACTTCCACATGTATTGTATACCACTAGAATTGGAGAAGCTGATATCTATTGCTTGAGTATTCTCAGGGTAGCATAGTCTGGGGAGTATAGTATGCAACTCTCAAAAATTGTGCTGAATAAATTTAAGTAAAGTTAGCTTCTGCTAATGATACATACAATTAATGTTAATTCAACTCAGTGAAATAAATTAAGGACATTTTCATATCAATGGTCTTCAGGATCACAGTGCAGCTAGGACATGGTGCCTATGAACTATTGAACTATCTTACCAAACTTTCCCATCATCTTACATTTCTTTAAAGATAAGCCACTTAAGGGAGATGAGCAAAGATGACCCATGGAACTCAGAACATCATTAGTTTAGGAATGAAAGGGAGAATGATGGAAATCCCAATGGAAAATTCACTATATATATTAAATCACTATATATATATATATATATATATATATATATATATATATATATATATATATAATTTATACTGTGTAAGATAAATCTACCAAAAATTACAGTTAAATTTAAGTATTAATTGCTGCTAAAGTAAAAGATTGTATGACTCTTCTCTTCAGAATTTCTGTTGGATTGACTAGTTAGATGGATTGGTTAGATACACCTGTACTAGCTCAAAAAGTTTCCAAGTTCAGTTGCATGAATTATATGTAGCTAAAAAAAATCTATAATCGTCTCCCATATTTACATTCTATCATAGTTTTATAAAGCATACTTTCTAAGGTACCTCTAGTGGCATCAGTCATCCATCCGTTACTATTTTTTTAACAGTTATTCTGCTTTTACACCTGGTTTTTGCTTTGCTATTTATAAATACTATGTCATAAAATGTTAATGGTGATGGTGAAGAGGAGGAGGAGTAAAATCATCAAATTAATCAATTTGATTTTATACTTTTTTGTTAACAAAAAAAATGACAAACAAATCAAGCTATAATCTCATTTTGCTGTTTTTATGTCTTTGTAGAATTTCCTGAGCGAGTTTTGAGGTGAAAATAATAGGAAGAGAACATTTCAACAGTCAAAGCTTGCATTGTTCTGTTGACAGAATCCTCATTGAATTAACAAAGGGATTTTTAATATAGTGACAGGCAGGATTCAGGAAATACACACTTACCATAAAAAAATGCTCAACAAAACATAGTCAAGTTTTCACTTTGGGACAGTTGGCAGTATATTAAATAGATGAAGGTAAGGATTCAAGGGCATGTCCTAGGTCTCTAGTCAAATGCTACATTATACAGTTCTAACTATATAAATTAAGAAATAAGCCCCATTGATTTTAATATGGTATACTTCTTAGGTTGCATCACAGTCACCATGATTTTGCATGTGATCCAGTTCAATTCTATTAAAAATACTTTACCTACATGGAGCCATGCAGAGGCTCTCAGATCTAACGTTCTGTCAATAATCTTATAAGCCATTCTGATAAACAGGCTCAGATGGTTCTTTGTAAAATTAATGAGTTATTTTCTGTCTGTCAAGATACAATTAACTTACATAATGCTTTAAAGCACTTAATGAATTATACAATAATGATGAATTAACGCAAATCAATGAAACACAATTCAGATAGAAAGAATCATATATCGTTCATGTGTTATACTAGTCAGTCAATGTAAAAGCCTCTTGTGGGAGGGAGAATTTAGCTCTAAACCCTAAACCCACTAAGTCGAACAGCATGCTCTTTTAATAAACCCAGTATAAAAATGTGCATAATTCCAAAGAGATCACATTTCACATAATTAAAAGCAAGTGTTATATAAAGTATATGTTGCCCTATACTATGAATATCAAAAAGACTCTGAAGTGTTAGCGCTAGCCATTTCGTACAGATTTCTCTTTTTCAAGCTGATGATTACAGATTTGACTTCTGCACACTGCCCCTTCTCGTCTTAATGTTTGATAGAAAACAAGCATTGTAGCAAAGCACGAGAGAGGAAGAGAACTTTTTTTGGTGGAAAAAAAAAATACTGTGTGGCCAAACAGCCTTTAGAAGTCCTAATTTAGCTAGTGTGTTCTATGATCCTGTCTTGGAATGTGGTCTTGTCGTCTCAAAGGCTATCTGCCATAGCTTCCCAGAATCTATTATGCCTGGAGGATGCCACAAAAACAAGGGCAGCCTTGTTAACCAGTAGAAAAGTCTCAAAAACCCCAAACAGGATCGTGATATAAATTATCATTTAGATTCACAGAGCCATGTTCATAGCCACACTAATGTAATTCATTTACATCCAGCCATTATTTATCTTCACCAGCGCTACGAAGTTCAGGAATGCAACTGCCTTATGCCTTGTGACTCTTGAGGTTAGGGAAGAATGACATCACTGAATTTAAGCACATTACCATGCTGACATTGTGGCACCTTGTTTAGTTGCTGCCAGATAGTGCTGGGATTGTTTTCTACCCCCTGTCCTTCTTAAGAATACCTTATTCTATCCTTTCATGCAGCTGCTGTGAGAAGGGTTGCAAATGTCACTTCAACTAATGATGAATGATGCTTGACCCTGGGACCGGTTATCCTGAATTTAATGCAACACTAGATTAATATGAAAGATCTTGCCTAGAAAGGCTTCAGCTATTATAAATACCACGGAAATGATAACACATTAAGCAGTAGGAACTAATCCTCCACTTTTCCAAGCTTTTTAGATTTGGATGACATTATTTTCTCAAAATTCTAGTCCGTTTTTAAGGACTAAATGTTCTTGCCAAGAAAATTGTTAGTTAGCACTAACAGATTCCTGGAATTGCCACTTTCCTGCAAACCTTTTTGATTTTGTATAAATATAATTAATAAATCAATACATGGAGGGAAGGTAACAACTAGAAGGGGGAATGCAGAAATTTTCAACCGATAAACTTCTAGTATTTTTTTATTTAGAAAACAATGTTCAGAATCATACCTTTTAATCTTATCATGTTAGCGTAGTCATAGATCGTATTTTTTTTAAAAAAATGAATGAAGTGCTTCATAGACAGCTAATACATAAATAACCCGACTGGTGATTTTACAACCATCAGAATCAACACCTGTTTTGATTAGCATTCAGATTTGTTCTTTTATAAAGAATGATAATCCTATTGCAGTTATATTACAGTTTTAAGGCTTTGAATTTCCATCTGTACCCTACATTATGAGGTTTCAGGATTGTTTTGAGTTAATTATGTTAACTTTGGAAACATTGCTTGCATTTAGAATGAAAAACTTCAGCTTGAATAGACAGAAAAACAGATGCTATCTTTCTTTCAACTGCTTTGTTGTCTGCTTGCCTCAAAACTTAGAATTCTGTATCCCAAAGAAAACATAAATCCCCAGTTCGGTTTTAATATTACCAAATGCAATTACACATTCAGTCGCTTCAAATGCTGATCAATCAGTATTGAGATCTATACATGTCCCTGTTAAAATCCATCAGTAGGTGGGAGAATTGCCCACTATACTGGAGAAAGGCAGCTTCTTTGTCTTATAAAAGTCAGATATGCATAATCTATTGAAAAGCTGATGCTTCCTTGTGCCAGTTTTTATAAACCCCTTATGTTTTTCATACTGGAAAGAATGTTACAGTTTCAGTTCTATTGGTTTATAAATGATCCTCGTCAACACAAACAAATATTTGGCTTTAAATTTTCATGTTTGTATGTGTGGATAGATAGATAGATAGATAGATAGATAGATAGATAGATAGATAGATAGATAGATAGATAGATAGACAGAGAGAGAGATCAGCATCAGAATATGTCCATGTCTTTTTTCATATAAGAAATAAGAAAAATAATGTGAGGTTAAGGATAAATTTGATGAGTCCAAATTTGTGATAAGAATTACAACTTTAGAAAATATGCATAAGATCATTATATAAAAAATCCATCCAAACATGTATGAAAGGGGAAAAAAATTACAAAAACAAGGGGAATTCCTTGAAAGCATCTGAAAGTTTTTTGAAATAAATATGCACAAAACTTTTAGTGTAAAGGGTTACTTTTTAATCCATAACCTCAAATTAATGTCAAGCCTGCCTTAATAAATTTATGAATGAGAAACCTGAATGGAACCAAAATTGACGGATTCACCCTCCTGTGTAAGTTATGAAATATAGCATCCTAGAGATGCTCTCTTGCTACAATAATAATAAATGAGCATAGGTTTGCAAAATCATTTTTACTGAGGAAAAAAACAAAATGGTAATCTGATTTTAATCAGAAATAGTGAAAATAGACAGATCCATGTGCAGCATTAGTCTTCTGAAAGTAATTCCATATACTACGCAAATACTAAGTATTTATCTCAGAAGGCAATGACTTTGAAAAATAAAATAAGTCAATAGAAGTATTATTGACTTATGAAGAGTAATGGACAAGAGATAGGTAGGAATCAACAGTGAGCAGTTGTGCCTGGATGAACTTCTTAAGATTTTTTTTTTTTAAAAAATAAGGCTATCAGCATATTTATAGCAATTTCTTACTTGGTCCTGAACTAGGGGGCAGTAATTAATGAAAAAAATAGTATGTTTTGGTCCACTATCTGGTCCACTTCAGTATTGGCAATTTTGGCTGCCCTCAGTTTCATATTCAGTTTGTGAAATTATGGCTATTTTATGTTTTTAACTACTGTTTATCCTTAAAATCATGAGGTTGAAATAAGTGGCTTATAAAATGAAACAATTGAATGGTTTGAGGGCATAAGATGCAGTACAGGCATATAGTCTGTTTTCCTTTGTTTTACAACAATCCCTGATCAAAAATGTGTGTGTGTGCGTGTGTGTGTGTGTATCTCTGTGTGTGTATTTTTACTTTTTTTACTTTTTAAAGTTAATTCAGAAATTTTCGACATTCTTTTATGAGAAAGTGGATAATTATTATTCTATCACCTTAATTTATTGAGCAGGAATGGATTAAATAATAAATTAATAGTTATGTGAAACTTCACTTATGAGTTATAACTGAAGTATGGTACAAATCTATGACCTTCTGTTACCAGTTTCTAGTTAAAATGAAATCTTTAAGAGGTTGGACTGTATATGTCCAACCAGTAGTTCAAAAACCACATCAGTAGACCTTCAGAGAAATTAGCAATGCAGACCCTTCCCACAGCAGTCTTTACGGAATAATTGAGCACCAGTACACAAAGGCAACCACAATTTCTCATAAAGTTTATCATGACAAAATGTAAACCGTTGCACAAAGTACCTGGTGACACACATTGTTTGTGCTCTTATCTCCCTTTCCACTATGGATGCCCATGTTGGTGACAGCTTATCTTCATGGATTTTATGCTAGCCATTTTCATAATAACATATCAAGAAATGCCCTTAAAAGTTACAGAAAGAGCTTTGTAATCCATCTTACTATGTTTCACAGATCAATTCAGACAAAATCTTGGTGAAACCTATGCTTCTAGACCAGGGATCCCTAACTGATCCTTAATCCCCAGGCCATGGGCCAATACTGGACCAAAGCCCGTTTGGAACCAGACCACGCAAGTAGCAAGCGAGCACATGTGTGTAGCTCTATTTGCATGAACAGTGGGCACTCGCAAGCATGCCTGCTACTCACACAGAACCATTTCCTCTCTCCCTCTGTTGGTCTGCAAAGCTGGAAAGGTTGGGGACCACTGTTCTAGATCAGTGTTTCCCAAACTTGACAATTTTAAGGCATGAGGACTTCAACTCCCAGAATTCCACAGCCAGCAACGCTGGCTGTGGAATTCTGGGAGTTGAAGTCCACATGCCTTAAAATTGTCAAGTTTGAGAAACACTGTTCTAGATATTTAAGAATATGAGTAATGTAGTAAGGAATTTCTGAGTTTGAATTCTTCAAATATACTTGCTTTAATTAATCTAACCCATAAAACCTGCAAACACTTCTTGTTTTGTTTTAAAAAAATATTTTGGATACAATGATTACTTCCTTAAAAAATCGGGTTTTATTTGATATACCGGTACTAGGTCATTAGAAGTGCTACTATGGGAACTAGCAATGCAACCATAAAAGCTTAATAGTAGAAGATTGTGATTAATCCTCAAGATTATACCTGAATATTTACTCCATAATCCTCATGAGCTTATACCTGAATATTTACTCCATAATTCTCATGGTGGCTCTTATACAATGAACTTTATTGTACAAAAATGTTCCATAATATTAAGAGCAGAAGTAGCTACATTCCTCTCACAATGCTAAAAAATGAAATAGTTTTATACTTAATCTTTCATCAGTTTTATACTTAATCTTTAGATGGACAACAGTGAGTATTTTCCTTAGGGCTTTCTGAATTTTTGAGAAGTCACAACTAGGATTTGCATGATTTTGCTCTAGCTTAAAGGTCTTTCATGCAGGGCAGTTGCATGAAATGGTTATTTTTTGGTATGGGTGCCAGAAAATTAATCCCAATTTTCCAAATATTGAAAAGTGACCTTTGATTTGGAGAAGAATTTAGCATGCAACTGGAAAAGGCCCTGCAAAATAGTATGGATTGAATTTCTGTCTGGCTGCCTTGCTGCTTCAAAATATTATTGTGGCCCATTTAGTTAATTTCCTAGGGTACCCCGTTCCCCTTAGATAAATATCCTGATCTCTAACTTCTGAGTCTCATAGCTTCACACACATCTCTGTACAATCTCATAGCATTCTTCAGAATCTGCTCTAGATAGACAGAAATTCACTGGAAGTGCTTTCCCAAATGAGAGCAGAAAAATTGCAGATTTTTTTCCCCCTAATCTCTTCTCATTTACACCTTTCAGAATGTGGACTGTGTGCACCAAATTGCTTATCTTCAACTACTATAAAATACTCATTATGTAATTAATGTTTAGATTTCTATCTCCATCTTTCTCCAGCAGCTTAAAACAGCTTACATGAGGATTTCTTTCATTTTATCCCTTTAGCAGCGAACTTGTGAAATACATTGAGTTTCACTCTCTGGGTGATTCAGAAAGTTTCCTTGGGTGAATTTCAAAGGCAGTCTTCTCTGTTATGGATCATTACCCTAGCCACTATTTCTTACTGGATTGCTATTCAGCTTCCAAACCAATTGATTAACATTGCTTCAGATTCCCATTTTTTCTTTTTTAAGACTGAGTGGTAGACTTTCAAGAAAGAAAATATAGGCAGGCACTGTTCTGTCCATTTTCACAATAAAAGCCTATCATTTTTTTTCATTGTTTTTAACCAATGAATGAACAATGCTACCAACATCTGAAGAAAGACAACAACAAAAACAACAACAACAATCTTCCTTGTTTTTTTTTTTAAAAAAATCCAGAAATCTAGAGCTTTGATATAACTGAGGAAATCTGAACTCAGTCAAAGTTGGCATTGTTCAATTCTGCCCTTTCAACCAGCACTTCACAATTACCAGTGGAATGCATATCCTCTTCTCAGAAAAGACCAAGCCAAAACAGAGCTGTGTAGTTGTGCTTTTTTTAAATCTCTTACTCTAACTACCCTTTTTACTGAACAGCTGGTACACTTTTCTTTTATATTTCTTCTATTCTGAACACATCTGAAGGAGCTCCTTATGTTGCTTTCTGCATTCTCTGCTAAAATCACTTTTTAAAAAAATGTTGGGTTTCTCTGCAAATTCCTGAATACACTTTTTGTTACTCCCTGCTATAGGAATCTTTTCTATTGTCAGATTTTCACTATTGTTTGTGTGTCTGTGTGTGAAATTGCATTGATTTTTTTCCCTTCAGTCGTCTGATTTTTCACATTTTGAAACAGTTGTAGTTACAAAGATGTTTGACCATGCTGAGTTTTAGTTTCCCTCCAACATTACTCCAACGTTACATTGTCACCTTTGTAGAAAATGCCCACTACTTTAACTTTTTCTACTGAATATTTCCTGTTAGTGCAGGTCAAGCTAAGGGTATTTAATTCCCTCATGCCTTCCTCTTACTTCTAAAGGATAGCAAAACAGGCAAGAATTTTCTGGAAGGGTCTTGTTCAACAGAATTTGTTTCTAGGAGATGTCAGCAAAGTTAAAACCCATCAAGTTCTTGGGGAAAAAAATTATCCACATCTTCTTAGCTTGCTAGTGAGTAATGGATATTAACAATGGTGGTGTCTTAATTCTCCCCTCCACTTATTTTAATCCAAATACTCTTGATAACCAAATCTATTCCTTTATTTCTTGAATTCTTGAGCAGGTATAATCAACTTTTTTATACTGAAGTGCCACTTCTGTGTTTCCTATATTCTGGCATTAATGTTTAAAAAATCTGGGAGTTTACAAAAAATCACAACCATTCTCTTGTTTTTTTTTTTAAGCCTTTTTAAAACCCTTTTTTCCCCATATAATAGTAATCTTTCCAGCCTACAGTGGATCAGGTAACCCAAACTATTGGAAAATGGTAGAAACTATTTTTTTATTTATTTTATTTTTAATTTCCATGTGTATATTTCTCCTTCCAAGACAGTAGTTTCATTGTTGGGTCCAATATTTTAGGGAAAACGTTTTTAAGAGAATTATATGGACAGCTACCACTAGTTAGTAGTTCACCCACATTAAATGAGCAGTTTTGTTAAAATGCCTCTTTCTAAAGTGCCAGTAATCAAAATTAAAGCAAAACTTAAATATTTGTTTTCTCTAAAAATATTAGTTGTTAATATTAAGAAATACTCTCAGTTTTTAAATTACTACATCTTGGCCAAATCTCAACTATTGTGTCCCTGATATGGCTCCTTTGTGGTAGATATCATCAACTATATGGTTTCCTAAATTCCTAAATATTTTCAATTTTTATGGACAATAACATTTTCTGAAAATAAATGGCCGAATAGAAAAATCTTATAATTTAGGCATGCTGCTATATATCTGTAATGACCAACAGTTGACATATAATGCTAAATATAAATAATTATATATCTCTTTCTTTGACATGTGGGATCTTGGTCTACCTGTTTTAGCATTAATTGTTTAAGCTGGACTGCCAAAGATTTCTACAGATTCTGTTTTCAGAACATGGGATTTGAAAAACATAGTTTAGGCCAGTTGCTCAAAACAAAATATATCTAGTATTTTCCACTTTGTGAGACCCTGACCTAGACTTGTTTTCCGATGTTCTCATATTTTCAGTGATTCACTGAAGAACATGTTATAGAGTTGTAGGAATGTCTGACACTAGATCTAATCCCAATAACAGTGCCCTAAATCCTCATAAATCTTAGAGTCTTCAATTAGACAATTAGAGTCTTCAGAAGACCAAGCAAGATCAGCAAGCCTGGGCAAACACAGTATCATCTCAAGAGTATAACCATTAGGATGACATTGTCAAGGGCAGACAGATCCTCTAGTACCATTTCTCTCCCATCCTCTCCTACAATGTTCCCCCTACCAAAATAACATGGCATTTAAGGGGCCTATTTCAGATTTGTAAAGAAAAAGGGTCCCAGAAGTTGAAATACAGCATGGGTCAACAAAAAAGCAGTTCAAGTAAGGGAGTGATATTCAATGAGCTCTTCCAAACTAAAGGACAACAAAACTAAGAAATTAAGTTTTAGTGGCAGGCTGAAGTTCAAATCTCTTGGTTGTGATGAAGTATGGCCTATCTCCTGTGGTGACAGTCTGGGATTTTATGATTATCCAATTAATTCTAACTCCTTTTTGTGACACTGGTAAAGTGGTAACTGATATTCTAATATCATTGAAGTCTTATCGTAGGGTAGACAATCCAGGTGAAGTCATTATTCTGAAAGCTCAGGCCAAGTGTATTTTCATTCGGTAATCATCAAGTCACATACTTCAAGCAAAGATATTTCTGACCTTGATATTTATATTCAGGTATCCAAAAGCTATTGAACTCCATGGGGTTTACTGCTAAGTAGGCCTGGATAGGATGCCAATATCATTTGCCTGTTCGTTATATGCTAATGCAGCTTTTTTCTGAAGCATAGTTCTAAACATCTGGAGAGCACCAGATGGGGACCAGATTGTGGCTGAAAAAGGCTAGTTAATGTTTGTTAGAATATTTTTTAAAAATCTATTTTAAGTTTGCAAAATATTATAAAAAAATCCCGCCTTTTATTTGATGACAGATTTGGGAAAGATACATTTATGATAATTGAGCAAGCATAAACTAACGTCTGTATTCTAAGAATGAAGTGCTGCATGCAAAAGGCCCATGCATAGTCATTCAATGACATGCTGGGTGTTGAAAAAATGGGCAAATGGCCTGGGCAAATCTCAGGTATAATTCAGATCATTTTATTAAATGCAATTAACATGAATTAATATGACTACTCTCTGGATATTTTTTGTTAATGTTTTCCATCAGGTTAAAAAAAATCAGAATTTGGCAGCAACTGTAAGAGGCTACAATGGCTAAATGTGCAATATATCTACTGTATAGAACACAAGTCATAAGATATATTTCATGATCTGTATCAAGTTATACCTTCTCCACTATACGCTCTGTTAGTTTCAGCCCATCGACGTAGATCAGACTAGGGAAAGGTTTTGCATGCTAATTCTATATTTATTAAAGGTTATAGAAACAGAATCTTGCAAATATGAATGTGCTTCTATTAATGAGAATTAGAGAGGGTCTTGTCTGAGATATTTACTCAAGTTATAGTTCTGAACTGGACTCAGATTTCTTTTCTCTGACTATTGTCTTGAATTGCTCTCCTTCCTCTTCCTCTTCTTCCTCAGGCTTATTCCTTTTGTCCACTATAATTAGGAATGTACAAACCATTCTATAGGGGCAGGTCTCACAACATATTGACAAAAATGTTCCTTCCTGAAGTGTGTAAATTGCCACATTCACCACCAGGATCTTGCAGTTGGTTTGATGGCTTACCCTAGGGTTTTTTTTGTTTGTTTGTTTGTTTGTTTTAACCTTTGTGCATGCTGAGATAGCATTTCTATCCTTCAGGGGCCTTACACAGCTTACTTTCTGTTCACAATAGAACAATATTGCATCTTCTCACCAGAGGTTATTCCACAAATGGATGTAACATTAGATCCAAATGCAGTTGTGCAGTGTAGTCCAATGAACATAGATTTAAGAAGAACCAATTTTGTGAAATCCAGAAGTGTGCCAACTGACTTAAAGTTAAATATTGTTAAATATCCAGTTGGATATTATTGCTTATAGGCTCCCTTATAAATTGTGTACATATTTGGATCCTGTGAAATTGGTGTTCTACATGCTAAGTATTTCAAATCATCTTGCAAATACATCTAATAAAATAATAGGGAGAGCAATAATGTAAAGTTTTGTTTTGGGCCTTAAGTTTTACCTTGGTTTTCAGGTATTGTCAAATTAAGCCCATATATTAAAAATTGATGGGAGACCAGTATTTTATTTATTCAGTAAAGTAAATGAGAAGACAAGAGGTATATGTCAATGATAAATGATAGATAGATAGATAGATAGATAGATAGATAGATAGATAGATAGATAGATAGATAGAACATAGTTTGGAAAAAACAGCTTTATGATGCAACAAGGAAATGACTGCAAGGTGGAAAAAAATCTAGTTCCATTTTTTAGTACAATTCACTAATATTTTGGGTCGTTTGCATCATTCATTGAAGCCACTGTCAATTCATTTTAATATTCATAATTTCAGTGTGATGTAGCAAGCTGTCTGATAGCATATTTTTTTTCCTAATGACTGCAAGAAATTATATACACGGCTCATTATCAAGTTTTATTCTAGTTATCTCCACTGTTCATTTTATCCCTGTAATCCCCTTGCACAATTGATTTATTTTATTTTATTTTATTGCCTTATACCTCAAAGTACAGTAGTTAAGGTACAATGCAACATTTTAATCGGAAAATGTAAAAAAAAAATGTGGCCACTGAGTTTAAATCTTACAAATGTGAATAGATTACTTATTTTTTATTCTTTTTCTTTTGGCTGTTAAATCTCAATTACAATAATTTGTTTTATCCCTGGAGGAACTTTGTGCCTGGAGTAATTCCTGGCCCATGAATATCATGCAGACACTGACTGGGACTTTGGATAAGTCTGTTAAATATTATGAAATCTGCTGTAGAATGAAAGGACTATTGACAACAGGGAAACAGAAGCTATGTTAAAAACCCTGAAAAGAATAGGAACTGTATATGTGTCAGGATACTAAGATTGCACTACTTCAGTGCAAAGCCTATTTTAAAATTGACAAGAAGCATGGAGATATTTTTAAATCATGGGCATCAGAATAGACAAAGAGACCCTGTTCTTCCAAAACCTCAATTCCTTTCTTTCAAAATATCCTTCAAATAGTTAAACAAAAAAATAATAATAATTGGGAACCACATTTTTCAGTTGCCTCAAGTTTGGGATTTTCATTCTTATCTGTGTTACCTTAACTGATTTTTTAAATATTTATCCATCAATAAGAAATATATAAAATATCCAACTATTTGTATGCCATCTCTCAAAAGTACTACCTCTCAGACAGAGACTTTGGGGTTATTTATAGCATATATAATTTATGTGAATTATTAAATTTGTGTGTCACCCAATTCTCAACTATTGCTCCCCTCTTCATGTTCTGTAGTGTAGTTCTTTTCTTTCAAATAATATGGCTTCTTTTAGGGATTAGAAGCAACAAGTGGGAAACAATTCTGAAATTATAATCCCATAAAATTTGGGTGGTACCAGATTAACACATATATGTATTTTAGCCATTTGTAGCAATTCTAAGTTTGGTGACTTGTTTGTTAGTTCCTTTTTTTACAGATTGCCAGAATTCATATGAATACATATACAACCAACTCTGTATATTTGGAATATTTTCTTTTGCAGCACTATAGAATTTTCACTTAATTCTTGTGCACCTAATAATCAGCAAAATTAGTGATAAGCCTGCTCATCCTACAAGCCTATTGGGATTACTTATTTATTGGTATTTGTAAACCACCTCAGTCAGTCAAACTCTGAGCAATGAACAACAACACAAGAATAAAGCCAACTATATTAGCTGTGGACCTTGTAATTTGTTGTTCTGGATATATTATGCAACGACATTGCTAATTCTAATGTTGATTTTCTTGGGTCTCTAAGGAACTGTGGCTACTACTATGCTTCATATATTGGAAACTGGATTGTTTTTCCAGATTGCTGATAGCTCAGAATTGCTGGGCAACTTTTCCTCTTGAAAAGGGTTCCACTTTCTCTCTCTCTTCTTCTTTCTCTTTCTGTCTCATAGATAAAATAACCAGCAAGAGATCTCTTCCTCTGCATATTCAGGGTTCCTGGTGAAAGTACCTTGAGAGGATTCCTCAGCTAGGTTGAGCAATGCATAAGCATGACAGCTCCTAACTCCCTCCAGCAGACTATCAACTAGCAGTCTATGAGATTAGGGTTCAGCTCCAGATATTGTATTTGTTCTTGCTGTAGTAAAATTTTAGAGCAGCCCTGACTTAATATGAAAAGACTGCAAACAGCGACCAAGCATAGTAAACCAAATGTGCCCAACTGGTTTATGCTCAATTTTTGTAGTCACATCAGTGCAAGCTAGTGTATCTAACATTGCAGCTGTTTATAAAAATCAGTGTATCAAAGTCACTGAAGATGAGAACTATTTATAGACGTGCTACATTCTTCAAATGGTGTGCAAAGAAGGTGAAGAGTAGATAAGCCCATGATAGTTTGATAATAATTACCTGTGTCATTTATTCATACTTTCCTATTTCCATATAACTGTCTGCATTTAGATAAGGGTGTGGTGACGATGTCTCAAGTCTAATTTGGATTGTCAGTTAAGCATGTTTTAGAAACCATTTGAAGAAGTGTGTGTGTGTGTGTGTGTTCTGAACTGCTTATGGTTTTGCTGGATAGAGTAAACTTTTTTATGCAGAGACAATGGCAGTTCATCTCCAATCGGTGTGACTCAATACTATCAGTGGAATCCCTCCAAGACTAAGCATACTCCAGTGTAATCTTATTTCCCTCTAACTCCAATTAAGATTTAAATTAGCAATACTGGTTTTTTCCAGCTTGCCCTCAGGTCCACAAACTGAAGTTTCAGAGAACTGCAATAAACAAAATCTCTCCAACAGGCACTGAGCATGTGCTTTTTAGTTACAGTTATTCACTAATGTAGCCAGAAGCACCATGGAAATGGGTATTCTAGTAATGCGTGAACGCCTACATAGGCAACATTTTTGCTCTTGGATCTGCATTAACATCTATTTACGTCAAAACGTTGTTAAGTAGCTGCATCAATTTTCCATTCAGTAGTCACCTATTTGAAGTGATAGATGCCAACACTCCAGAGAAATTAAATACAGTGTTTGCATTATTGGTAAGAAGCATCCTAGTTCATATTCCGAAACAACCTGAACCTTATTTCACTTTTATTGATGACCTGGGGTGATCTGCTCTAATGGCACCATTGCAATAGGTAGAGTAACTCATTGGAAACTGACATGTTGACCATAGGGTGGAAGAGAACTCAATCAGCTGTTACCTACCATAGATAATCCAAACCCCCATCTTCAGAAGCAGTATTTATCAAAGCATCAGATGGAAAATAAAATATTTACCTCTATCTCCATAATACTCTTTTGAGTTCAGAAGCAAATTAATTGGATATTGTTGCAAATCAGATATCAGACTAATATCAGTATATCCAATGGGCTTGTGATCTATCACTTGTACCCATATGGCTATTTCATTGGAAAGGGAGAAGAGACGAAATCTTCAGAAATGATTCATTTATTAATATAGCTTTCTTGGTTGTCTTACAAAGGCTCTGCAAAGTATTCTTACATGTTTAGAATTGGCAAGTTATCTTACATTATCATCTGCTGGTATTAAAAATCCAGTGTGCATACAAGACATTTTCTGTTGGTATATATATTCTCTAATTCATAAATGACTTAGAGGAAATAGAAGGGGAACTCATCAAATTTGCAGATGACACTAAACAGGCAGGAATAACCAACACCCCAGAAGACAAGCTCAGGATCCAAAAAGATCTTGACAAACTTGAACAATGGGCCCTATCCAACAAAATGAACTTTAATGTGGAAATGTTTTACATTTAGGCAGGAAAAGTCAAAGGTACAAGTGCAGATTAGACGAGACCTGGCTCAAAAACAGTAACTGTGAGAGGGACCTTGGAGTCTAGTGAATGATAACTTGAACATGAGCCAGCAGTGTGCAGCAGCAGCCAAAAAAGCTAATACAATCCTGGGTTGTATAAACAGAAGCATAGAATCAAGATCACACGAAATATTAGTACTGCTTTATAAAACCCTAGTGGGACCTGGAATATTGCAGCCAATTTTGGTTACCATAATACAAAAAAAAATGTTGAGACTTTGGAAAAAATTCAGAGAAGAGAAACTACCGTATATGCCAGCGTATTAGGCGACCCGGCGTATAAGACGACCCCCGTCTTTATAGCCGGGCCGCATTCCTAGAACGTCATCTTATACGCTGGAAACTACCAGTATTTCCAGCGTATAAGACGACTCGGCGTATAAGACGACCCCCGTCTTTGGCGCCGATTTCAGCGCTCGCGGAAGTCATCTTATACGCCGGCATTTACAGTAATATGATCAAAGGCCTGGAGACTAAAACATATGAAGAACAGCTGCGGGACTTGGATTTGGCTAGTCTAAAGAAAAGTAGAAATAGGGGAGGCATGATAGCAGTATTCCAGTATTTAAGGGGCTGCCACAAAGAAAAGGGGGTCAAATTATTCACCAAAGCACCAGAGGGCAGGACAAGAAACAATGGTTGGAAACTGATCAAAGAGAGAAGCAACCTAGAATTAAGGAGAAACTTCCTGACAGTGAGGACAATTAACCATTGGAACAGCTTGCCTTCAGAAATTGTGGACACTCCATCACTGGAGATTTTTAAGAAGAGACTAGACTGCCACTTGTCTGAAATGGTATAGGTTCTCCTGCTTAAGCAGGAAGCTGGACTAGAAGACCTCCATGGTCCCTTCCAGCTCTGTTCTATTCTAATTCGTCAAACATACTTATTTGGATATCATCTAATGATGCAGACTGAGGCTGGCAAAATGTGTATTAAGGAATCTGGGCGAGGGGGGGGGAAGGGGAAAAAAAGTCCAGTCTAGTTTCTTCTGGGAAATAATTTGGGTGGTCCTAACCCACCAAGACTTAGAGGAAGCAGTATGACATCCATTTTTGACAATTTTTCCCAGATCAGACATCCATGAATCCCCAGCAACACACATCTGACAGAAAGGTATGCTATTGAAAGTTGTATGCAAATAGTAGTAACCACATTCAAAAACCGAGCTTCCTTTGAAGGAATTTGCATTTGAAAAGCCTAACTTACTGTACATACACACATACAGTATATACATATATATCAGAGAATAAAAGCCCGGGTGATTTGCATTTTTTAAAAAAGGTTCCTGATAATTTACACAAGCATTTATGTAAATTATAGGAAGATGCATAGAAAGCTGCCGTATGTTACAAGATGTTGCAAACGTAAACAGTTACAAAAGTCTCTAATAATAGATTTTGAGATATCTATTTTTAAAAAAGGCAGATGGGAATATTGCCCTTCTAAAGCAGACAGAAGAATTAATGTATGTCCAGAGGGTTACTGATAAGCAAAATCAGCTAGGTATCACCTTTCAGGGTGTGCTTAGGAATACCAATGTATTTAGTGAAACACAGAGATTTAATTAAGGTCTCTTCTTCCAGAAAGAACATTTGAAAAATGATCCCTTAGGAATCAGATTAGTTAGGTGAGACAATATATAAGAATATCTCCTGACTCCTAGGAAACAGTCTGTGACCTTTTATCTGTGCTTGCAGTTTCCAGAACCAAAATAGAGAGAAAGCCCTTTCAGAATCCCATACTCTAAATGTAACACAGACACACACACACACACACACACAGAAAAAAGAACAGGGGGGTCTCCAAAACACTATAACATGACAAGATACCATTTCAATTGATAAAGGGTTGTTTCTAAAAATATTCAGAAAATAAACCACTGTTGTTTAGTGTTGTTGTACCTTGCTTTAGTAGGGAGAAGTTTCAGAGGCAACACTTCCTCCTTTTGAAAGGAAAAAGCACCAGAGACAGAGACCCTTTCTATTAATACTGGACAGATTTATGAACATATAACTTAAGATCAGCTGGATAAGAGAAAATAGTATTGCTGCAAAGCAGTCAATCCATGTTCCATATCTCCACATTCCTGAGCTCTCCAAGAAAGAAAATATCCATGCTCCAATCTAGTTATTCTTTCTTTGCTTCAGTCTATCCTTTATGTATTTTTATTCTTTGTACCTTCCTTCTGGGCATGGGTGGGAGTGATGAGATATTCTTTATATGTGTGTGTGTGTGTGCGCGCGCTTGTGTGTGTGTGTGTGCATCTCTCTCTCTCTTTTTATTCCATAGGATATACAGTACTTCTTTTTTTAACTTTGACCAAAATTCATATTCACCGTATTCACATTCTCTCATTCATACTCAGAAGTCTAATAAAGCACTTCCTTTGCTCAAGTAGGGACCTTACATATTCCAACAATTTGTCTGTTCATCTTCCACTAATAGTAGGAGACATGAACTGGTCAGCTTATGACCTAGAGCACTCTTCAACCTAAACAGAAAACAATGATCCAGTATTGCTCCAAGTCAGATGTACAGTGATAGCCCTCTTTCATGGGTCCATGCTGCAAATCCTGTTATTGTTTATTATCATCATAATCTCTAATTGCACAGTGCCCTAGTAGAGACAGAAATGGAGACCGTTTCATGCTACTGAAAAATAAGAGGGATGTATCAGCATGCTTGGGGAACTTTATGATTTAGACAAGTACATCATTCTTTTAAAAATATAAAAGGTGGCTTTCCAAATGGCCTGATAAAGATTGACTGGGTGTCAAAAACTAAGGACAGCTGTATATCATGTGAGTAAACATTTTCTTGTAGGTGTTGTTGATATATATATATATATATTCTGAGGTTTTCGTGGGAGTTTGTATGTAGGTCTTTGGTTATTCGGGTTTTCTCCCACGTAAAATTGGAAGTGTCTTGGTGACGTTTCGACGAAGTCTCATTCGTCATCTTCAGGCTGGTGCTTTCGGCTTCGTGCTCCTAGAAGCACGAAGCCGAAAGTACCAGCCTGAAGATGACGAATGAGACTTCATCGAAATGTCGCCAAGACACTTCCAATTTTACGTGGGAGAAAACCCGAATAACCAAAGACATATATATATATATATATATATATATATATAATATATATATATATATATAGGTCTTTGGTTGTTCGGGTTTTCTCCCGCGTAAAATTGGAAGTGTCTTGGCAACGTTTCGACGAAGTCACATTCGTCATCTTCAGGCTGGTGTTTTCAGCTTCGTGCTTTGAGCAGCAATGTGTGGTCTTAGCTGTTTCTTCCTTTTAACTGCCAGTGGGGGTATGAACTGATTGGGTGGGAGCTTGGCTGTGTTCTGATTGGGTGGAGGTGTGTTCTGAATGGTTAGGGGCTTGGCTGTGCTCTGATTGGCTGGGGGAGTGTTCTGTTTGGTTGTGCTCAGGTTAGTCTGAGTTGCAGAGGGGTTTAAGATTTTGGGGTTAGGGAGTCGTTTGTCAATAAGGGCAGGTTTCCAAATGGCTGGTAGGCGGGAGGTATCATCTCGCTTGTTCATGCTGTGTGGGCGTTTTTCTATCTCGATGGCTTCTCTGATTATTCTGTTATTAAAATGTTCACTTTTGGCAATGGTTCTGGTATTTTTAAAGTCAATTTCATGTCCTGTGGCTTTAAGGTGTTGGACCAGGGAAGATGTTGGTTCCTCTTTTTTGACTGAGTTCTTATGTTCTTCAATGCGTGCACTTATTCTTCTGTTGGTTTGTCCGATGTATGTGGTGGGACAAGTGGTGCATGGGATTTCGTATACTCCTTGATTTTCTAATTCAATTTTATCTTTGGGGTTTCTAAGGATGGTGGATATTTTTCTGTTTGTGCAGAATATATATATATATATATATATATATATATATATATATATATATATATATATATATATATATATATACACACACACACACACACACACATACATACATACACACACACATATATATGCTGGCTTAATACTACCTGCGGATTTGCACATTTTGTCATATAATCTCCATTGCATACATGTGAGTTTGCATGCATGTATGCAAGCGTAAACTATACACCCCCTGCAACCGATTCAAGCTTGACAGTCCTCTCCTAAGAAGGTCACCCTTGAAGAAGTCCTATTATAGTCTATATTCAGTTTTATTCAAATGTGGCTAATGGCCAAAATTAAAGGGCTATCTTGGGTAGGGAAGAACGGGAGTTTCAATTCCTTTTAATTTGGCAGGCTTCCTTTTCACAAACTTTTTTTTAAAAGTCATTTTATTGCTTGAGGGTAAAATGACACCCTTTGCTTTCAAGATGATAATTCCTAACACTTTTCTTTGAAGATCTGGAAACACTGCAAAAATCTGGATAGATAATTCTTGATAATGTCTTCAGATTCGTATATTCCACTTTAAATGTTTCAACCAAATGTATGGGGATCGGTGGAGAGAGCAAATAAAGCAAAATATATATTTATATATTTTTCCCTGTTCTGTTTTGTTTTTAAAGGTTTCTACTTAAAGATTGGTGCCAGAGCTACAGTGCTTATACATTTTCAAAATGTGTTTTAAGCAATAAGTTGTACAACATTTTTAGAACATGTGTTAAGCTATTTCTCTAAGAATGAAGCTCTTAACAAAACATAAGCACTCTGCATGAGATCTTAGCAGCAAAGTGCTTAAAAGATAAAGTAAGAATTGGTACCATGGGAAGAACACCAGCTGTAGTGCACACAGGTCCATTATGAGAAGGATGGTAGAGGGTAGGGAGAAAATGATTTAATCAGGAGAAAAACCAATTTTATTATAAGGGCACGCAGGGGGTGTGGCACCATAGTGAGAAGGACATTTCAAAATATCTGACAGATTTCAACAATGTGAAAACCCACCCTGTTCTTTAAAGTGACAGTAAACCCCACCAGGTCTCTCCTTCTGAAGCTATTGTGAGTAGACAACTGTGTAAAACTGGCCTGCTAAGTCACTGCCTGTCTTATTTCAATGGCATGTTAAGGAAATAAATAAATAAAAGGCTAATTGTTGAAATACAATCAATCAAATTTTATCTTGAAGGTTTTTTTTTTTACTGATTTGCCTGCTTTGTTTTTAAGCCCACTCTTTTATTAAATTTCAAGAGCCTAATTGTTTCTGTGTGGATCTAAAGTAATTGTGATTGATGAGTCACTTTTTTCTTTAAAAAAAAGAAAACTTAAAAGTATATTTTTCAGTGAATAAAATTTAAAAAAAACAGTTCACCTAAAAAGATATATGAATGTTAATGCAGGGGGGAAAAAATCAAATATGTCTTAAATTTGAATTCCTTCTACAAAGAGAAGTAACTATTATAGTTAAATAATGTACATAGCTTTTTTTAAAAAAATGTTTTCCATATATGACTAATAATAATATTACCAATAGCTAAATAAGACCTACTTAATTATTTGTCAAAATTACCGGGATTATATTTCTATTGTTCTCCAATAGTTTTATGCTAACATATTAAGTGAATATCTCAGTAAAAACAATGCCACTTTTTAAAGAATTCTGTCATTTCAGGGAACAGGTGATACTATAGAAAATGTCACTTCCTTTTAATTCAGACTGACAAGCTTTTTAACTTTTTGTGAGTTGTGTCAGGTCTGGGGTTTATTGTTGCTGTAAAATAATACCAGATGTTTCTAACAAGTATTCAAAGGAAAGGAAAGTAATAATCTCCCTATCTTTTCTATTAAAATTATTTTTTGCTTTTCTTCTCCTTTTATATTTAAATTTCCAGCTCAGTCAAGCTTCAAAAGAAAGGATTTCTGTTGTTCAGAAAATCAGTTTTGCAAGCATGTGTGGTTTGTCTTTAGCGTGTTATCATTTTTGACAGCTTTGCATAGCTTAGGTAGGCCAACAGGGGTCTGTCTAATATTGTTGCTGGGCGAATCTTCTCCGAGTTTTTAAAAAAGGAACAAACAAACAAAATATTTTTGAAGTCGGAATTAATATCTCCCCCTCCCCTAATTCCTTGATGGCACTGCATTCAGAAAAAAAGAAATGAAATGAAGGGGAAAAAGTGTCGCCCATTATTCCCTTGTACATGGCAAGAGTAACACATGTAAAGCAATAACTCATTTTGTATTCCTGTATTTAGCATATGTCTCCTGTTGGCGCAGCAAGGCCTTTAGGCCGGTCCCTTGAGCTGGTCATCATTGGCAACTCTTAGCCCCTTGGCCTTGAAATCAAATAGCTTTGAATCATGTTGAGCCGGGATGCTAATTTTTGCTACTGATGCATTCTGGGAATAAATGTATTTGACATCCTGTGTCAATGTTCCAGTCTCTTTGTGCCTCTTATTCTTGGGGGGGGGAGGGAGTGTTGGGGGGGAGGCTGTTTTGTTTTTGTGTGTTTTTTTCCCGTTAGCTGCATTCCTACAGATGGTATTCCATTGAAAATGTTCTCTTCCGACAGGGAAAAAAATAGAAAGAAAGGAGGAGAGAGAGAGAGGGGAAAAAAAAAAAAAAACATGCACAGCACCAAACCTCTAGGTGCAGAAGGCTGTTAACGGTTGCTGATGATAGTAGGCAAACATTAACATAATAATTAGTGTCTTGTAATTGTTTCATTAAAACCAGTTGTTCCATTTCTCCTCGTGTTTTCCCAGAAGAGAAGCTGAATTTGGACGACAGCCAGTGGGAGGACATCCACGTTGTCACTGGAGCACTCAAGATGTTTTTCAGAGAACTGCCTGAGCCTCTGTTCCCATACTGCTTCTTTGAACAGTTTGTGGAGGCAATAAGTAAGTACATCACATACAGTAGGAGTTAATTAAATACCTATGTGCTTTTTCTAAAGAAACGAAAAGGCTTCAGATCAGAAGAGTTGCATTCAGTGTGTGTGTGTGTGTGTGTGTGTGTGTGTGTGTGTGTATGTATACATAATATCTCCAACATGTTTTGCTCATAATTCAGGCATCCCAAACATGGCACTGTTAGGAAGGATTAATATTCATAGTTTGGAATATTATAAAGTATACGCATGCCTTGGAAAAAAAGGAAATAGTATCTATAGCAGCAATACAGTGAATGATTTGTCTTTTGCAGTCCCAACCATACATATTTATAGCGCTCATAATAGTTTATAAATTATTATTATTATTATTATTGCTTAGGTTTGCCATCCTGCAGTTGTATCATTAACAGCAGGTTTATTAACATAAAAAGCATTAAAAGTTTCACCTGCTGATTTGTGTCAATCAAGCTGTTGTTAACATCACAGGCCAAGTCATTTTCTTTTTTTTTCCTGTCCGTTTGGCAAATCTATTTCAGGGTGGCATGATTTCCCTTTCAGGACAGGTGTCCTATTTCTAAAAAAAACTTTAATTTTAATATCTTTACCATAATTGTAACAATGGGAAGGGAAGAGAAATCTTATCTGGCAAAGAAATTGATTTCATATTTTGTTTTCTTTTGGAAAAAGGAAGAACCCAAAAGAAAAAAGAAAAAAAAGAGGAAAACTTGTAAACCTAGCAGGAGCTTAATTAAAGTCCAATAGAGAAAAATCTCCAGGAAAAACAATAAAGCACTTAGGGATCTGTTTTCCGAGTGATGCGCGTGCGTAACTGCCATTACTGTTAATGAGAGTTGTTTGCGCGTGCACATCAGTCAGAAAAGATAGAACCCTTAATGTGCTGTTTAATTTGATTTTATGTTCATAAAAGTCTTTAGATTTAACAAAAGCTCTTTACGGCCAGCATCTTGTATAACAAAACCAAATAAATCTTGCAGAATCCTTCCTTTTTTTCTTTTGGCTGCTTAGAGATGCCCTGTGGTGGTTAAGTATGCAATAACCCCAATACGCTGAGGAGTGAGCCTCCTTTGGAGGCACAACTCATAGTTCCTTCCCTCTACTCTTTCCCTTTTCATCTCAAGGATGAATAGAAGGCTGAAAATATTGTCTTCAGAGATTCATCTCACACATCACAATTCATGCAATTATCTCACAGGAGAACAGGGCTGAACAAATAATTGCTTTGTATGCTGGATGCGGGTTTTTGTGAGGCACCAGAATAAGGAGATCTTTGTTTGACGCTTTCTTATTCCAGCCTGCAAAAGAAATCACCTGAAATACATCGACTTGGTTCTCTTGAAGCACCAACTCCTTTCCTTCTTCAAGAAGGAAGTGTTGGCACATATCTGAGGGAGTTTGCCTCACGTTCAAGTGTTTTCATGCCCTCTTGGCCTTTAATCTCCTGCTGGTGTATAGACTCCCTCAGCATCACATTGTTCTGTAGTTCCTTCTTTATTATATGATTCCCTGTGCCATCCTACCTTTTTTTCCTATCTCTTATTCAATCTCTCCTCCCACCCCACAAAAAAAAGATTTAAGCTTCATGATGAAGCTATAATCCTACCTTTCATGACCTTCATTCTCAAAGAACTTACCTTCTTCACCTAAATAGAATTAAGGTGGGTTTAGTTAGAGGTAGCTTTCAGCTGATTTTGATGAGTAAGATAGCATATAATACATCTGTATTTTTGATTTTCAAAAATTGTCGGGGAAGTATTAGAGATATCTCTTCCAATAGGTTCATAATTTCATATGACAAATTGATGTCTTTTCATTCATCTGCTTTAAATTCCGGTTAAGGTTCTGAAGGCCATTATAAAAATCGTCAAGATGAGTAGTTTTAAAAAAAAATACTTCAAAGAAAAAAAGGAGGTCTAATATTGGATTTGATTCAAAAATAAAAGCAACAGAATTGGCAGATCTGTCTGTTTGCAAAGAGAGAGGGATTCCTTTCACTTTTTAGTGATAAGTTTGGATAACAAAAATGGATTTTTTGATTATAGATCAAAATGGATGTATTTTCATTAAATTATATACATTAATATTTCTGGTAGCTCTTAATAGACTTTTGCTGATAAGGACTGAACAATGGTTTTTACTATTTGATTATTTTTAAGGGATGAGATATAGAAAGAAAGGATTTTTTAAAAAATCCTGGAGAAGTTACTAAAATTGTTTATACTTGTTTTGTAAGGGGAACCATCTTTTATATATTTTCTTTTCTTTTTTTTCTTTTCTTCTTTTCTATCTTTGTACTTTTCTTTACTTTTTATACATTCTTTAGTTTGTACTAGTCTTTTATCTTTAGAATCTTTAATACAATTATTGCAAAAAATAAAAAAGAGAGAAGAAGATCTGGCAAATCTGTCAATTTGCTGTTTCCAAAATATACCCATTCATGAATAAAATGTGCATTGGCAGAAGAAAATAGTTATATGAAATTTTTACATGTTTGGTTTATATGTTATATCTACATTTTCCTAATATCTACATTATGTTCCTAGTTTATGCATTCCTTCAAATATTTTTGTCAAATGCAAAACATTATATATACTTTCCCAACTATGCATATTTGTTTGTTGCAAAATTCAGACAGATGCTGATGTTATGAGGTTTGTGAAGTATGACTAGGATAGATTCATATTTTTTAAAACAATAAGAATCCAAATTTGTTCTCCATTTCTCCACTCCAGAGGAACATGCACTGCAATTTGATAGGATGAATAAAATTATCCGTTATAATCCTTAGTATATAATAAGGACAGCTGGTATAAAGCAGTCTAAGACCAACCAAACAGCCCCTAAAAACAGTATTAGAGGAAGCTCATGGTCTACTTAGAAATATAATTCTGTAATATTTCTATACAATATCAGAAATAATATAAATATTTTCTCTTAAATTGATTGTTAAAAAAATTAAAGGACATTTTTCACAGGCACCATAATAGCTTCATTTTTCCTGCTCAAAACCAGGATTCTTCTCTTGCTGTATTTGGTTAGTTTGGTGAGGGGGCTTGATGTCTTTGCCTGTCATTTCAGAAATGATGAAATATGTCCTTTACATCAGGTGTGTGTATATATGGCTTTACTATTGGTTCATTAATCGTCCAGGCTGCTGTTTGTACTTATTTATTTTGTGGATGGATTTATTGTTTTTTTTATTTGTTTTGATTGTTTTATAATTTGAGAACTGTAAGCCACCCAGAATCACTTGGTTGAGTTGGGCAGCTATAGAAATCGAACAAACAATTAAGCAAACACATACACGTACATACACATACTGTATATTAGAACAGAGTTGTCTCCTGCATTTGTATCAAATGTGCCAGGGGTTGTATTTCTGCACATACTCTTCTGACTCCATGAATATTGGGAATTCATTTCGTAAGTGCAATTCATAGATTCTGCTTGCAAATCCACATCATGTTTGAAGTTGCATAAAACCAGTATATTTGTAATGGATTTCCTTCTTATTCAGGAACTTACATTCTAAGCTCCTTCAGCAGTTTCCAGATTATAAATTGGCAGATACAGTTTCTTGGGGTAATATATTTTAAGGATGTAAACCACACTGGATCTTGTCCTGATTTGAAAACAACTTCTCTCCTCCAATAATTTCTCATGAATTACATTAAAAATAATCAAATATTTTCCATTTGATAGTAAAGATATTACTTCATGAATTGTATGTCAATGATATTAGCACATACCCAAATATGTTTGATTTATATATTGCTGTGTTTGGATATAACAGCAAACTATGGTTTATTATGATAGGCATGAAAACCAAGTAACTTATTCAAAGCTAATGGAATATGGCTTCTCCATTACCTTAAGAAGAAAGAGCAGTCTTTTCTTTGGATCAAAAACAATATTTGTGAAATGTGCACATTTTCTACATGAATATTGAGAGTTGTCCCCACTCAATTGAGAACAGCGATAAAGGGAGCAATCAGAATTAAATTTCAAATTCAGAAATAGATAAATATAGTAATGAAGTGCTAAGGTTTCAATGTTACTGAAGAAACATCACTAGGTGACTCAAATCATCACCACCACCCACCCAAAAAATCCTAGGGAGAAATGTAGATAGACTGTGATTTAACTAAAACTGTATCTTTGGGCTCTAGTTTTCTATTTGATTGATTGCTTTACAAATGGATTGATTGAATGAAGGATAATTCAATCATATGAGCCCTTGCCTACAGCTTGAAGTAATCTAACAACATACTTAGCACTTATGCTTTCATTTTTCAAGACCTCTTTAATTACAGGGTAGAGTTGTGGTCTTGATTCACAACCATCTTATGACAGATTTAAAATTGAACTATAGCAAATAAAAAGACAGTCCATTCTTAGATACCGAGCTTGGCTCTACTTTGAAAAAAGTCAGCATCTCAGTTTGCGAACTTAACCCATACTGTAACATCAATATTTTCCAGGTTTTCAAATGCTAAAGACCCCGCACCTATCCCCTCTTTTTTTAAAATGTGAGGCCCTGGGTGTAATAGGTTCTGTCTAAAGCAGGGGTCTTCAAACTCAGCCCTTTTATGACTCATGGACTTCAACTCCCAGAATTCCTCAGCCAGCGTGCCTGGATGAGGAATTCTGGGAGTTGAAGTCCATGAGTCATAAAAGGGCCAAGTTTGAAGACCCCTGGTCTAAAGGGAATAAGAATATAAAGCTATATATATCAAAACCAACCAGAAATGTAAACAGCATTTCATAACTGCCAATGAAGCTACAGTATACGGAAAATAGAGATTTATACAAATTTAATTGTCTGAGAGTAGTTTAACGTAGTGGTAAAGGTATCAGGCTGGAGACTATACATTCTAGTCCCACCTGAGTCACAAAGCCAACTTAGGACTTTGGGCCAGTCACCCTCTCTCAACCCAAGAAAGCAGACAAGGGTAAATTCCTTCAAAAATCTTGTTAAGAAAATTGTAGGGACTTGTTCAGGCAGTTGCCAGAAGTCAATACTGATTCAAAGGAACACACATATATCAAGTTACCTGGCATTGCTTTTTATTTTTTTTTTAAACTAAGAATGGCACTGAACAATTTTCTATACCTGTTTAAAGACCTTTCTAATTAAATTAGAATTACTTGGAGAGGAGGCTACCCATACATGATTCTAGAATGATCCCAGCTTAATTTGTAGATATGCTGTTCTGAATTATTCAAGACAATATTTCTTCCACATTTTACGTGGAAGGTACAGATTAACAGGTTTTTTTTGAGTCATGCTGAAATAATCACTGGTGAATATTTCAGCTCCTCCTCCCTTCAAATAATAAAAACAAACCTATAGGTCTCAGAACCTTAAAAGAAATATGCTACCTACAACCACTGGTGGGATTCAAATATGTGAACAACCGGTTCTCTGTGTGGATGCCGCTTCTGGAAGTCAGTTCTGGGCCTGGGCAACAAAAAATTAACTACCAGTTCTGCCAAACTGGTGCGAACCGGTTGAATTTCACCACTGCCTACATTACAACCTATTTTTACAATATTTGACATTCTACGTGGTGGCCAAACATTTCCTGAATGCTATAAACACAAGGACTACAAGATTTGAAATAATTTCATAATTTTGTTTCTGGATGGCTGAAAATCTATTTTAAAAAATTTACAAATCCTTCACAGCACTTTATAGAATGTATTAACTATTGATACTTTTTTTACCACTCTGGTCTTAAAATGAAAATGGGGGTGGGGATGGGGGTTGGGAAACAGCAATAGTTGGCATAACTTTGTTATTGTTCTGCCCAAACTGCCTAATATAGATAGTCCTCAACTTATAACCATGGCAAGTGTTAGAAGTTACAATAGCACTGAAAAAAAAGTGACTGGTCCTCACACTTATGACCTTTGCAACATCCCCGTGGTCATGTGATCAAAATCCAAGCGCTTGGCAATTGACAGTTGCAGCATCCCAAAGTCATGTGATCTTCATTTATGAACTTCCCAGCTGGCTTCAAACAGCAAAGTCAAAGGGGAGGAGATGGATCTGCTTAATGACTGTGTGATTCAGTTAACAACCAGGATGATTCACTTAATATCCATGGCAGAAAAAAGTTGTTAAATCAGTCACAACTCTCTCTTCACAACCACCTTGCTTAGCCACAGAAGTCCCAGTCCCAGCTATGGTTTTAAATAAAGGACTACCTGTAAATGACATTCAAGTATTAGACAGAGATCAGATCAAGGATTTACATCAATGTAGTGTGTGCTACATCAGGCTATGGATTATGTGGTTTTTTTTTTTATAAGATCATCAGCACTTTTTCTACCTTGCTTAGAAAGCAGCCTATTTAACACAATTAACCAACTTTCTGGGGTGAGAAATCAGTATGTGGATTGTTTCAGTGCTGACTGATATTCTGCTTTACTATTTTTACATACCATTTTTCTTCATTTTGGTCTTCCCTTTAATTTGCTTACAAATGAAGTAATCATATCAGGTAAAACTCAGTGTTGACACAATAAATTGCATTAAACATTACAGACAAGCATTGGATGCAATCATAAAACTTGAGTAAATTTGTGGATATTTCTTGTTCCTTCCTCACCTTTGAAATTGCCTCAGGCCTGCTGGGTAAAGAACGGAATTTGGTGTTTTCTTTCTGCAAATTTCTTGTTCTATTTTAGACGTCCTCTCTCTTTTAATATTAAAAGCAAATGCAAATTGAAGGGATTCCATTCATTTCATGCATATCTGTGACTTATCCTGGGAACAACAGTAGCAGACTAGCACAAATATTTGAAACAATTGCTAGAAAATTACTGAAAATAAGTGTTTTTTTAATATAAATATTTTATTGATTTTCTATTTTCACAAACATGTGCTCCATAAACAACGTGGTGACTGAGTCCATTAATAATTCAGTGATGCATATAGGTTTTTCCAACTAAGTCCAATGTTACACCCGCCAATACATCCTCTCTTCTTCTGGTAATAACAATTTTTCACATTAGGCAAATACAATTCTTATTATTGTTAGAAAACATACAATTGCATAACAACATTTATTACATTTTTCTAATGATATCAATAATATCTGTTTAAAATATCTTTCCTAGCCAAAGCATATCTTAATTCAATTTACCTAAGTGCTTCCTGATCACTATGATGAAGTAAGAAATTTGGATCAATTCTTTCTCTGAAATGAATCCTACACAATCTTGTTAAAGTAAATGGGGTTCTAGATCCTGATAATATTTAGATTTAAAGGAACAGATAGATTCATCCTTTAAACATTTTTAATCATTTTTTTAGCTAAGTAGTTAAATGTGTGAAGTATATTATCTAGAAAGATAAACACATATTCTGTCAAATGGTTTTTGGGAACATTATATTTCATAGGGCAAATATAGAAACACACTTCATTTGAAACAAATATTAACTCTGATTTTATTTAATCATATTTATGAGCTGTTAATCTGGAACTCTACATTTTTTTTCCCTACAGCTTATAGTTTGTTGTCAACATGTCTTAATGACTGGTTAAAGTTTTTATGCTTTTTATATTTTAAAAGCTACCTCATGAAGCTCATTAAGTAAATTAAATATTCATCTCAAGGTAAACAGTCTTCAATAGTTTCTTTTCCAAAATCAGGCCTATGAGTCCTTCTTCCAATAAAACCTTTGAGAAATACCAGAATTGAAGGAGAAAAAGTAAGATAATGTGGGTGCAGGATGAGCAATCAAAATCCATTTGATGAAAATACAGGAACTCACAAATTGATTGCCACACTATGCAGAATCTCTTGGACGTTCTCCTAACATGGATCATTTCATTCCTTGGCAGCAGGGGGTGCTACTTCTATCACTGTGGAGCAACAGAGCCATCAGTGAAAAATAAATGCAATTGTTATTCTGAGTTCTCCAAAGCTATTTCTTGAAGCCGTTCCTATTTTTTGAACTGGATATGAAACAGTCGAGAATACATATTAAAAGAAAGGGAAGTAGAACAGCATCCAGGAATGAATCAGCATGGACTGAATGCAAAATAAATCTCTGTGCTTAGGATACTGTTATTGCTTGTAGTAAACTTCTTTTCTCCAATTAAATGACTTACCAAGGAACACTCACACTTTTGCGGAGGAATTCCTTTGCATAGCAAGGCATGCTAGAGAGCTCTATGAATTGCACATTAATTTCACATATGTAGAATGCTAAATTTGGTCACACCATATAAAACGAACATCCCACAGCCATGTCCATCCTTCAGAACAATGATCACTAATGTCCTAACTTGTATTCAGTATACTGTAAGTACTGAGATTGAGATGGCGATGAAAAATTATAATAGCAGCCAAAATATAATGGTGGGCCTATAGATAAAAAAATATTATTATTTTGCCAAGGAGCAAAATTTTCAAATTTCAGCATCTGAATAATGTTTGAAATTTTTGTGGATCCAAAAAATATTGGCATGCTAGTTTGAATGTCACCTTCTGATTTATAGTTGCCTTCTCCCACAAGCTATGAAGTGATGTCTTTGCCATTATCACTAAAGCTATTTTCTGCCTCTAACTTCATCCTGCATAGCTACTGTCCCTTATGGGTGTCTAATTGCTTTAGCTGGGCAGTTGAGAAGATCTTCATGTCTTGCTTGGCACTGCTGGGATATACCATATATTCTTGGTATTCCCTCCTGGCTTTTTTTTTTTTTTTTTTTCATCCTTTCCAGGAGCTGCATGATGAGGGTATGAGTGTGAATAAATAATAGCAAAGTCTAATAGAAGCTGAGTCAACAGACTTTTCCTCTCTTAAGTGTTCATGGTTATTAAAATGAGTGCCAGGCAATGGAGGGGAGGGCTTGAATCAAACTAAAGTTAAGAAACAGACATTCTAACTCAGCATCTCCAAAAATACTTTTCAACTTGTCAGAACAGCCCACGTCCCAAAGTGATACCAGCAGAGACAACACAAAGCAGTACTGAAAAAATAAAAAAAATAAAAATAAAAATCCCAATCCATTATATATCCATTAATTTAAATTAATATAATTAATTAATACAGAGGTCCCCAACCTTTTGGGTACTGGACACCGGTTCCATGGAAAGAGGTTTTTCCGTGGACCGGAGAGTGTGTGGTTTTGTGTGCTGCTTGCATCCGACGGATGGGGCTTTGCTTGTTTGTATGCATGAGCACAGCAATGAATGTTGAGCAGGTTTTTTTTGTACCCTGAATTTGTTTCAACATTTCCACGTAAGTGTGTCTTACCAGCGCTACTTTTATATATGAGAGAGAGAGAGAGAGAGAGAGGTTACTTCCATGTGAGAGCACTTTAAAGAAGTATTTTCCACCATTAATGAGAAGTGCATTATTTAAAAAGAGGAAAGGGAAAGATTTGAGGGTGAAAATTTAAGGAAGATTTATAAGATAGGCAGATTTATAAAATAACAATCAGAAGGTCAGGCCTGGAATTTTCATATTTGCTTAGAAGTGTGGGATATTCGATGTTACTTAGTTTGGTAATGAAATGTCTGCAAGAAAACAGCCAAGCTTGGAGAGCACTAAGAACCCTCATTTCAATCCTGAGCTACAAATATTCTCTCTAGATTCTCTCTCAAATAGTTTCTCTATTTGTTTGGATAATATGCAACTGCTCTTGATGATCAAAAAATCAGCACAGTAGGAGAAAGCAGGGAACGTCAAATGTCATGGATTAATCAACAGGTTTAAATGTTTTCAAAATCATTAAACAAAAAAAAAAAAAAAAACCAACCCTGGCTATTCTGGGAAGAACAGGTTAAATTAGCAATAGCTTTAGTGTCTAAGCTGTTTCCCTTTTTGTTTACCTAACAGCTGATGAATGCTGGGTGATAGGACAATTGATCTCATATAAGGTCATAAAGGCAGCTACAAAATAAAGAAATTCCAGGGCACAATCACTATCAGTGCATCCAAACTGACTCATTCACGTGTGTGCACACATGCACATCTCTTCCATTAAACAGGTAACTCAACAGAAAGTGACATTTCCTGTTTGAGAGATGGGGGGGGAGATACAGATAGACACCCACACATACTTCAGTAGGAGTGAGAAGGAACCTACCACAAAATTTACTTACCTTAAAGGTGTTAGAACTGAATTAAGTGGCAGATGTCAAAGCCTCCCAGAGTGTCCCCCACATTTTATTCTGCACATGTTCCTCAAAAAAAAAGAAAGAAAAGAAAATGAGTGATAATTTACAAGCAAATGAGTATCAATAAATCAGACTCCTGTAAAAAAATCATGTTTATTATATTCTTGATGCTTAATATTCATGATAGTAATTTACTTTTATAGTACAGGTTCACTGTTATCTCCTTCAGCGCTGGAAGTTGGAGTCAGCCAAGCTGCAAAAGTAGAGAGTTAGGTAACCCTTTCAAGGCTGCAGAAGTTTATTCCCTCCAAAGAAGTTGCTTGTTTGCACTTACAGAGGAAAACACTGGTCATAATGTGAAGCTGTAGTGTACCACGTGATGTTCCTTGGTCAATGAACTTGAGAACCTGCTCTATTTAGTTTTTATAGCCTGTGTGGGTGGCAGCAGGTTGATATCCATGTTCTCTCATATGCCCAAATCTGGAGTTTGCAGGACATATGGGTATCCTCAGGTTACGATGGCAATTGAGACTAGGATTGCCATCTCTAATCGATACAACCATAACGCATGACTTCATGTGACTGTGTCACTCGATGGTGGCAATCCAGTCCCAATTGCCATTGTAACCCCAAAACATGAGGGTTATTAAGGTTATAATTGGAAGGCAAGGGTGCCTCCCCAAAATGGGAGGTAAGGTGGTAAGGTAAGGAAGGCAAGGGTGTCCCCCAAAATAGAGAAGCCCTGGGAGGCCCTGGGAGGCTGCATGCATGTAAGTGAAAGGAGTTGAGTACTGCGGTGTGACACAAGCACAGGGAAGCTGAGGGAGGAGGCCGGGGTCAAATGAAGGGAAGCTAAGGGAAGGAGGGCATGGTGGACTACACAGGAAGGTTAGGGGGGGACTTAGCAATGATTTGTGATCTTCTCTGCCAGATTCTTCATTAACTTTGCTTGTGGGAAGTCGACAGAGCGGGTCTTAAATGGTGATCATGTGGCCATGGGAAACTGCAAGTATCGAAAGTGCAAGCGGATTGCCAAGTATTCTGAATCACAATCATGCGACCATGGGGATGCTGCAGTGGCCAGAACTTCGAAGAGCGGTGATAAGGACCACTTCTTCATTATCACCACAATGTTGAATGAACTGCCTATAACTGTGGAGAGGGAGGAGAGATAATTTGCATCACAGCAGCACACAGTGATTTGTGGAGTTCACCTCAATTTCAAGAAAGTCGCAGGTGTTTTAAAAGTCACACACGGGTCAACTGGAATTGGTGCTGAGTTACATGCACAATCCCTAAAAGGCCATCTGAGAAATATCCCAAAATCAAGAAAGCTTTTATTATATTGCCAGTTTTTTTATGTTATTTGTAATTAAGGCCATGGCACTGCCCTAGTTTCAAAGACAATATTTATTTTCTGTTGGTTTCAAGTGACTTAGGTCAACAAAAGGAATTGTGGCCTTAATGACTTTTGAAAGGGTTTTTCCTCTCCCCGAATTTCAGTAACTCTTGGTTATGAAAGGAATTTCCTTCCTCTTTTCTTACGGAACTAAAATATCTGCCTTCTCAGTATGGGTGGCATTGTTTAAGATGCAATTAATCCCATTGCACTTCTGAAATTACAAGGTTCATCCACAAAGTACTGCACACAGCTTGGCTGTTGCTACTTGGCTTAACCTGGCTCTCTCCTGACCTAGAGAAGTTGCTGTATGAATAACAGACACCCAACACTGAGCAATCTGCCTGCATTTATTACCCTGCAAATATTGTCAGGCTGAACTGCCAAGGAGCTGCATTTTTTTTTCATTTTTTTTCACCAAAAGCCACATTTTTAGGAAAGTTTGTGCTTGTGTATTGTTAATGAGAATGGGCAGCAGAGATATTGCTTTAATGAACTGGACTCAAGGTCTAGCTATTCTAATTGTATCCTGTTTCCAGTGGTGATCAGTCTGCACTACTGTCTTTGGGAAACTCACCATCATCATTGAATATTTCATGTTTATTATCTGCATTGCATTGCATATTTCTATTGGATGGTAACATTTATGAAAATAGTTACTAAAATCTAATCTCAGATAAATCTATACTTGGATAATGTGAGTATTAAATTGGAAGGAACCCTCAAGTTCCCTAATCCTACTGCAATTGCCAATGTTCTTGGTGTTTCCAGAGGGAAACAGTACTCTTCAGAGAAGGGATGGAGAGATGAGGGAGGCAGAGGCTATTTATTGATCTGTATTTATTTTATTTATTTGTATGCTGCCTTTATTATTTTTATAAATAACTCATGGCGGTGAACCTATTTAACAGACCTTTCTCCTCCCATTTTCTCTGCAACTCTCTGAAGTGAATAGGCCTGAAAGACAGAGTGACTGGCCCAAAGTCAGCCAGCTGACAGTCATGCCTAAGGCAGGACTAGAATTCACAGTCTCTTGCTTTCTAACATGATGCCTTAACCACTAGACCAGATTGGCTCTTTAATTAAAGCTATTGCTCCTTCCCTTCTTGTCATTCTGATTCAGTCTGAAACACAACCAGCTTTGCAGGTACTCCCAACTGCAAGGGTAGCTCTCACTACTTGATGATCGGACACTTGTAGGAAACTTTAAAGTAAGAATAAGGCCTTGCTCAAGCCTTGCAAGGCAGATGGCCTACACTGGATGGCATAGGTGTGTCAGTTAGAAGATCCCTATCCCAGGGTTAATTGTTGAAGCAAGATGTTGGAGAAGAGAGTTCTGCATCTCCATTGTCATCAAATAGAGTGCAAAATAATGAGCATTTGTTTGTTTGTTTGTTTGTTTGTTTTAATAAATAAAATAATAAGGTAATAAAAAATGTAAAAGTTACAGGCACACAAAACTCTTGTTGGCAAAAAAATAGCAGAAAGCTTCTAATTGGTACAGTACAGGAGATGTACAGTAATTGGTACGGTACAGGAGATGTAACCCAGCCTAAATAACCCAGAATAAAAAAGTTGGAAGGGACATTGGAGATCTTCTATCTAGTCCAACCCATGCCCAAGCAGGATACCTTATGCCATTTCAGGCAAATGGTTGCCTAATCTCTTCTTAAAAACCTCCAGTGATGGAGCACCCGCAACTTCTGTAGGCAAACCACTGGTCGATTGTTCTCACCATCAATACATTTCTCCTTAGTTCTGGGTTGTTTTTCTTCTTGATCAGTTCCCATCCATTGCTTCTTGTCCTGCCTTCAGGTACTTTGGAGATGTTCTTTTGAACCTCTGTGCTGTATAGGGTTTAGTGCTTGTTCGAAAGAGAACTAAACCTATGTATGTAAGGAGTCGACATAAAACCTGAAGAGAGCATTGGAAAGCACCAATCAGGCCTATGTAAGTTAGGTATCCAGAGTTTCCTGAAGTCCAGTCCAAAATGATCATAAAAGACAATGGCCTGCTATGTATTCAAGCTTCAGACTGCCTCATCATCCACACTAAAAGCACCCTAAATCATATTCATGGCAATGATTATGTTGTGAGGAAAGGAAAACTTTGTTTAAAATCACTGTTAGCAGTTTTAAACTAATTTCAGTTGAGGACAGGCGATGAGACAAAGTCAGATTTCTGAGACAAGCCTTATATTACCAGATCAGGTATATGCTACAGTTGGCAGATGTGACAATGAGCCCAGAGGCTTAGTCACTAAAAGATGGGGTACTGTACCCATGGAGATCATTCACTGAGCATTATTCACTGATGTTACAGGCACAATTTACAGAGTGGGATGGCTGCTGAATGGAGTAACAGAACAGCCAGATGGACATTCAGTTAAGAGGTCCTAAAAATATTGTTTTAAAACAAAAAAAAAATTGCTTTCAAAGTCAAAGAAGTATTGAATGGCTAGTTAGAGAGCTTAAAAATTAAGTATCCAGTGTGGTCAGTACTTAGATGGCAGGACAAGGATGGAAATCCTATCTTGTAGACTGAAAAAAAAAATTATTTTTTAAAATCTGTTCTTGAAGGAGACATGGCAGATTATTTCTATATCATTGCCAAGAATTTTACATGTACAGTACTGTTCATAGAGTCAGCAGGCTGGAGTGTGACATGAAGGAGACTTGTCATTTTAGATGTATTGATGGGGTTTCTAGAATAATTTCATTATATTACTTGCCAATGGAATGCTGAAGTACCAACAAAAGGACCCTTTTAATTGATTTAATATGATAAATTCAAACACATAATTAACTTGCCCATTGGAATCAATAATCCTGAAAAATGCTTAATTCTGACAGAATTGTATCTTAATATTTTTGATGGAGTAAATAATAAGTCATCAGCCTACTCTCTTGAGAGAAAACTTCAGGATTAGTTATGACAAAAGACTATATTGTGTCCATCAGTCAATATATGGAAAAGAGATAAGCAATGGGGAATAAAAGCGTAAAAAATCATTACATGCATTTCTATTTATAACCTTTAATTATTAAGATTGTAGCAATTAATCAATCACCTGATTAGCATGCAGGGTCCTGATTTTATCTTGAAGCCTGAATTAATTAATTAGCCATTAAACAACCTTATTATTTCCTACTTGCATATCCAGTTTGCATTAAGGGTGCCTATTGACAAAACATATCCTGTTCTCTGTATTTATTGCAGCAGGCATATGAAGTTACTGACATTCACTTACTAATTTAGAGGCAGAATTATGAATGAGTTAAAAGACTTTAAGCTTTGCATAATTTCAAACTACTTGTTATATTCTAATTAGCTAGGTTCGATTGATTTGTTTTCAGTATAACTCTCAGCTGTTCAAGTGGAGTCAAATTCAACTGGTGTGTATTATTGCAATGATATAATTGTGTTAATTGTGCTACAAGTCAATGTGATCTTTTTACACAGGCTTGGTTCTTTGTACTGTTGAGGGTGTATGTGGAATGTCACTAGGTCTAGTGGTCTCCCCTTCACTCTAATTACTCTCAGTGTCATGATTTTTCTGTGATCCTCCACCTAACTTTCCTCATTCCTGTATTTTATATCATTAATCCTCCTAGCTAATAGCTGATGCTTTGTGTTAAATTGTGGCTCCTTCCCTTTCCCTTCTGTATGAGGAAATCTGCAGGATCCTCTAATTCCAGAACTACCGTTGGCCAAAGTTTCCAACATTTATATTTAATATCTTTTCAAGTTTTCCTCGCAGCTATTTGCTTTCCCTCTATTGTTTTTTTCACAAATGTTTTGCTACTGCAAAGCCAGTAACAGAATAACCCATCAATGTCTAAGAAATCTTCCCACTCTTTGAAGATGCAACTGAACATGTTAATTGTTTCTACCTATGTTCATATTAGTAAACTTATTTTAAATAATCCTGTCAGATACAGATCAGAATGGAGACACTGATGTGAATAATAGTAGGGCTAATGTTTCTGAGCTGCAAATATCCAGCCTATTAGAACATAAGTAACAAAGGTAGGACAAGAGTAGTGGAAAGTTTCACTATCACAAGTTAGTTTATGAAATATCTTATGGTTCCTAGAATGCCTCCCAAGATCCATAGATTTGGATCTTTCATTTAGGGACTGTTTAAAATTACAATGGCACTGAAAAAAGTGACTTATGATCATTTTTCACACTTCTGATCGTTGCAGCATCCCCAGGGTCACGTGATCAGAATTTGGATACTTGGTAACTGGCTCCTGTTTATGATGGTTGCAATATCTTGAAGTCATGTGACTGTCTAGCAAGCAAAGTCAATGGGGAAGCCAGATTCACTGAACATCCATGTTGCTAACTTAACAGCTGCAGTGATTCACTTAATAACTGTGGCAATAAAGTTCTTAAATGGGGCAAAATTCCCTTAACACCTGTCTCGCTTAGCAACAGAAATTTTGAATGCAATTGTGATCATATGCTGAGAACTACCTGTACAGTGTTTGATTCCTCAATTGGCTTCCTTACTCACATATTCCACTCATGTTTCTTTCTGGCTAGGGGGGGAAAAAAGGCTTCTTTAGCTTTTTGCTTATAAACCCAGTTACCCAGGAGATATTTATTGTATCTCGATTCTTTTCTCTTTGTGAATATACAGTGTGGAACAGAATGTGGATGCCAAAAAAAAAAAAAAAAACTCCTAGGTGAAATCCGCAGCAGCAGCAAATTTGAAAACTTAGCCAAATTAGGTATGGAAGCCGCTGATGGGTTCTACATATGGAAGTTAGAAAATGACACTTTCCTCCATTTGCTTTCCTGACCGTAACCGTGTTTTCTCACCATCAGCACTTCCACTATAAACTCTTTTTGTCAGAGGTTTATAGCACAAATGTAAAGATTTGCTATGGGCTAAATCTCAATCCAAGAGCAAATGTTTATACCAATTCTGAAAACAATCAGCTTGCCCATTTGTAGTTATGCATGTGTTCATCATCTGTTATTGCTTGTCCAATGCACTGCTACTTCTGGAAGGAAAAAGAGACATCTGGAGGAAGGGGGGAAATGTTTTTGCTATCCCGCAGATATAAAGCATGTTCTCCTGAGTTGGGGAATGAGGTACTGCATAAATGCCTCTTTCCTGGTTTATGGCAAAAACTTTCTGATCGAGCTGGCCAGATTATCCACCAAGGACAATTTGTCGCTTTTACTGCTTGTGAATTATCTGGGCCGGTTAAAAACTAGAGATGAGCAAATTATTCAATGTGAATAATTTATCCGATCAGCTTAGCCTTTTATGTAGCATGATTTATTTGCAAGCAGGTGACGATTCTTAGGAGAGTGTTCATTATTTGCAGTTTTCTTATAAATAGTATTGTGAACAAAGTTTAGGCTACAGTAGGTTCTGTAATGGCTTTCGGTGTGTGAAGCCATTGTTCCCTGGAGGCACATCACTTTGCCTTGTGATCTGATCGGCTGAAATATTTTAACTATCCATGACTATTTCAAAAATTCACCTATAATTTGCTTGATTGCCTGTTAAGAAAAAAATTGAAAATGTTGAGCGAATCAGGTTTTTGACAGGATTTTGCTAGACAAAGTTTGCATCAAAGTTAATTCTTCTAACAACAAATAAAAGTTACTTATTTATTTGATAAAGCATTGACTTTTGGATGCAAGTAATCCTTGACTTACAGTTATAATTGAGCCCAGAATTTTGGTGATAGGTTGGTGCAGTCATGTTGAGTCACCACATGATCTGACTCAATTTTACAAGCAGTTCTATAATGCACATTAAGTGAGTCATTGCCGTTGTTAAGCAGATTGTGTCATAATGCCAAATCCAGCTTATCCAAAGAGTGTTTTGGATTGCAGAATGCCCCCCAAAGCAGGATCACATGACCTCAGGAGAGTGCAATCATTTGCAACCAACTCGCTGGCAAAGATGGGTTCTTACTTCACTGCAGTTCCAGTTAGGCCTTTGCCATTTCCTTTTAAATAGATTACTTTTCATGCTCTATTTAAATATACAGTCAGTTAATTTTTGTTAAATTACCAAGGCTATGACTTTTACCACTGAGAAATCCATCTGATGGGGAGGCCTGTTGTAGTAGGCCTGGGTGTGAACATTTCTGTAAAGAGGAGAAGTAGCCCACAAAATGTTTAGAATAAGGGTCCTATTGTTGCTGAACAAGGAAAAAACTTCCCCTCTAACCAAATGCAAATAGGTCATCACGTTCACACAAGATCATTGTGTGCATCTTTTTTTCCCTTCATCTGTTCCTCTCCTCTGGTCTGACTAATGGATAGGAAGCATTCAGTGCATATCCTCTTCCCCACTCAAACAGGTAAGCTTATTTGGTGCTGAGATCCTGATTTGATCTAGAGCAGGGGTGTCAAACTGCCAGCCTGAGGGATGGATGCATCATGGCGAAACCGTGCCCACCCCATTGCTGGCAATGGAAAAAAAGTTGTGATACGTCGCGACATGTCACATGACGTTTCAAGTTTGACACCCCTGATCTAGAGATTCTGAATCTTAACACAGCCAAGGAAAATAGTGTCATGGAGCTGGGCCTGCACTCCGCCACCTCCACTGTTATCATTGTCCACTGGGAAAATATCTCCTCAAAATAACTTTTTGCACAGAATAAATGCAACCATTTTTTTTAAAGTTAATTTCTGCAACTATAAATCTATGATTCTGCCTTTTTATCACAAAGGTACAGAAAAAACAAAGGGGATCTTTTCTGTTGCTCTATTGTCAGCCGATAACTCACTCTGGAGGCTCACAAGCTCTCCTCCAGGCAGCAAGGAAAGCAGATTGAGAATAAAAGCCTCAAGAGGCTTTACTCGGCATGACTGAAGTTTGTCCAATAAAAGCTTTAACTGTACCTAGTTTCCCTTTACTCTCTCACTCTCTGAAACCAGCAGAGTAAGAACCTTTCTATCCAGTTATACAGTAGAGGAAGAACAGACTTACGCCAGCCTTCAAAGTTCACAAGAGCTATCCAAAATGGCAGGGTGCATTATTTTAAGAGATTCTGATTAACTGCGTAGGGCAGTGGTGGTGAACCTATAGCACGAGTGCCGGAGGCGGCACTCAGAGCCCTCTCTGTGGGCATGCACACTCTCACCCCAGTCCTAGGCCTTCAGCTGGGTTTTATAAAACCTTTTCGCTTTAGGCCTCCCCCGCTGTGTGCAAAAAAAAAAAAAAAAAAAAAGTTTCAATCAGTCAATTTCAACTTCTCGGAGAAAAGAAAAAGATCTTGCAAAGTTGGAATTGATTGATTGAACTTTTTAGTCCCACCCAGTCTGCCATTACCACTGCAGCCATGCCCACCCAATTGGCCACACCCACCCAATTGGCCACACCCACCCAATTGGCCACATCCACCCGGCACTCGATGATGCATAAGTGGGTTTGGGGTTGAAGTTTGGGCACTCAGTCTCTAAAAGGTTCGCCATCACTGGCGTAGGGTGATATTTCCTGATACAGTTTTAAATTCTAACTCTGACACAGAAAGAGCCATAGACCTCCTTATGCAAACCCATAAGCAGAGCTAGAATGCAGTAATACCTTGCTACTCTTTTTTCCAGCTATTAATATACAGAGGCACATTACCTCTCATATTAAATATAACATTACCCAACAGGACTCAAAGCCATTGAAAGCCTGCTCCTGCAATGATATGTTTAATCCCTTTTTACAGCCAATCCAGTTGTTGAGCAACTCAGCATCTTCCAGTAGGGAATTCCACAAGCTAAGAGAGCCAGTTTGGTCTAGTAGTTAAGGCACCAGGCATGAGTTCTAGTCCTGCCTTAGCCATGGAAGCCAACTAGGTTCCCTTGGACCAATCACTATCTCTCAGCCCATCCCACCTCACAGGGTTGTTCTTGTGGGGAAAAGGAGGAGGAAGGTGTGCTGGATATGTTTGCTGCCTTGAGTTATTTGTAAAAATAATCAAGGCAGGATATAAATAAAATAAATAATAAATAACTATTTGGTGAATGAAAATATACTGATGTGTAAATTACACATCACTCAGCTTCCTGGATAATTCCAGAATCCACTTTAATTTTAATTCTCCATTTAGACTTGATAACAAAATTGACACCCTTATATTTGGTGTATGGAGTAATAAAAAAATAATAATCTGAAAACCAGAGCCTGTGATTTAGGGATGAGGAATGTTTTATCCTTTCCATCAAAATGAAGTAGATTGATGACTCCTCTAGATATAGCAAGCTAACATGGACCAGTCCCAAACAACAGGCAAAATGGAAGAGCAGCTTTAGGTAGCATTGCTATATCACGTTAGAGTGGTACATTATTACTTGTTTTTTGAAAGAATTGTTTTATTATTAATCATTATAATAAAGTGTACTTGTGTAGTTTTATGTCTTATCAATCAAGATGGCTTGGCTGATATGAATAGAGTGGAGTGGAGTGGAATGGAATGGAATGGAATAGAATAGAATAGAATAGAATAGAATAGAATAGAATAGAATAGAATAGAATAGAATAGAATAGAACTGGAAGGGACCTTGGAGGTCTCCTAGTCTAGCCCTCTGCTCAAGCAGGAGAACCTATACCATCTCAGACAGGTGAATAGAATAGAATAGAATAGAATAGAATAGAATAGAATAGAATAGAATAGAATAGAATAGAATAGAATAGAATAGAATAGAATAGAATAGAACTGGAAGGGACCTTGGAGGTCTCCTAGTCTAGCCCTCTGCTCAAGCAGGAGAACCTATACCATTTCAGACAGGTGAATATCCAGTCTCCTCTTGAAAATTTCCAGTGATGGAGCGCCCACGATCTCTGGGGGTAAGCTGTTCCACTGGTTGATTATCCTCACTGTCAGGAAGTTTCTCCTTAATTCCAGGTTGCTTCTCTCTTTGGTCAGTTTCCAACCATTATTTCTCATCTTTCCCTCTGGTGCTTTGGTGAACAACCTGGCCCCCTCTGTCTTGTGGCAGCCCCTCAGATACTGGAACATTGCTATTGAGATGCTAGCACCTTGGCTTGTTTTCAGGTAATAAAATACATAGTGTAATAAAATGGCTTAGGGTAGTCTTGGACTTCCTATAGATTTGTGCATATATAAGTGATCTACAAACATTCATCAAACACCAGGAAAAATCTTGCTGCTGTCTCCAAAACATCTTTATATCTTGTTGCTTGTTATTTTATATAGGTCCTTCATTAAATAACTCCAAGGGCAAACACTAGGAGGTGTTTTGCTGGAACCACCCAGTTTCTCATGCCTGAGTAACTGTGAACTTTCTTGCCATCCCCTCCTGTAGTATTTCCCCTTATAAGGAGTTGTACATCTGTAGCAGACCATCTGATTCTAACAACAGCACCTAACAGGTAGCCAGAAAACACCTGAAAAAGACATTTGAAAAGAGTTCCAGGTTGCCTGCATTTTTCAACTGCTCATTGACAGAATGTACGAAAACAATTTTCATACTAGCCATGACTATTATCTCTCTGCAATGGTTTATAGCTCCTTGATTAGAGCTACTACATAGGCTGCAATGAGTTCTCCCTCTCTGTCTAAATGCATATGTGTTGTTTAAAAAGGAAGTGAATTGAGAAGCAACAATAAAAAAGAAAAATATCACAGTGATGAAGCAGCGTTAAGGGCCTGAAGAAATGAATATGCTATTCTTTTTCGTCTTTTGCACATCTAGCTCTCCTCTTCAGTTATAAATATAATTCAATAGAACGTATAACTGGGGAGGAGGAAATAACTTACGTCTTTTTCCCATTTGTCAGAGTTGGTGTGTGAATGGAGTTAAAACGGCATTTTAAAAAAGGCTTAATATATGTGTTGTGGCTTACCTCAAAGGTCATAATGCTTGATGCATATACCAAGGGCTCTTCTTCTCAATTCTGTTAAAATGTTTTCCTACAGTCCTTGAGGCAGCAGAAAAATCTGCCAGCAAAAATTGTTCTGCTCTGACTGCCAAGACCTAACTTGCCAAAGCCAGCAGCTACTGCCATCCTTAAAAATTTAATGCAGGACGAGTTAATGAAAACAACTGGTAGAGTTTGTGCCAGCAGGAAAATCATCCACCAATCCCTCTTCTAACGTGAAGTGGGGGTGGGGCTGCAGGGGGAAGCAAGTTTTGATAGGTGGCTATATCCATGGTTTATCCATGTGTCAAAATCTGATCTGGAGGGTCCGGTGGGCTGTGTGCTGAAGCTGGATCTATCCCACTTCTCTATATTGTCCACCACACACACATACACAAATGCAGAGAGAGAGAGAGAGAGAGAGAGAGAGAGAGAGCACCTGTCATTACTTTTTTGCTCTGGCTAACAAGCCCTGGCAACAAAGGCCTTATCTGCCAGGTGTCTCATTGCCTAGTTCAGCTCAATGGATCAGATCAGGAAGGTAAATAATCAGTTCCATCCTCCCTGCTTCTCTTCCATCGCCAGGATGACAGGAGAAATGGAGGAGATGGCTCTTTATCCATCGGAGCTCAGCTTTATGGAATTGGAGACCTGGAACCTTATCCCAACTCCTATAATACTGTATGGAGTTACTGACAGCTCTTCAGAGTAGATCAGACTAGGAAACCAATGCTATGTAGGTCAGATCTAATAGACTCTAGCAAGTATGAGTGTTTCTCCTTCCTTTCATCTTCATGTGGGTGGGGTTTGGGAGCTGTCTGAGATGTCTACTCCTGTGATATTGTTGTGCTGGACTCAGGCCATTTTTATCAGACTGTTGTCTTGGTAGCAGCTCTTTCTCCTGTCCTTCAAGGCCATTCTCCCTGTCCTCTACCACCATATCTTCTGGGAAGCCCAAGGCAAGAGCCTTGTTTGGAAGAACCACAATCTCATGTTACCAAAAGCAGAATGGCTCTGAAGAAGAATGCCTAGAGAATAGAGTTGAGGGATTATGTCCCCAGCAGCCTAAAGTGACCAACAGGAACTTCATCACTGAGAAATCATTTATATGGTGAGACTCCATTCATGGGTCAGTAAAAGGTGGAAAGTGAAACACTGTAGATAAAAAAATGAATTTAAGATGCATCTGATATGGGCTGGGGGTGATATGAAGACAACATCTTAAAATGATGTCATAAAATGTCATTTAAAATGATTGACAAGTCATCTTTATCCCACGGTTAGGCAGGAGGATGAATCCTAGGCCTACCGTATGAGGGATGCAAAAATCCAAATAACCACTAAATGCCAGGAAAATACTCTCTTTACTGCCATCCTGTAGCTGTCCAGATATTTGCAGGTCCAATTATATACATTATCTCTGTAATGATTTTTACCCTAGATTTATCACTTCCTGGTGCAACAGAGAATAAAGCAAGATAAACCTTGTGATGCTATTCGTATAGACAATATGAAACATCTTTGCCTCATGTCTGAGATATATTTTGAGAACTTTTAAGAAGCATTGGTTCTGAGTGGTATGAAAAGATTCATTATAAAGAACATTTCCATTAAATGACAATATTAGAACACGCTTGCATCAGCCATAGCTAATGCAAATCCGTACCCACTTATATCTAGAAAAAAAAAGAATCAGATAGCATAATTGCATGTGGTTGGCAAGAAGAAACTCACTGGAAAGATATGTGCATGGAATAATGCTTTATTTTTATTTATTTGGGCCAAATGTATATTAAATGCTAACATCTACGTACATGAAAGATAGCTAGAGTAAAAAGACACAATAACCCAAAATGTTTCAAGATGAAGTGCAGTCATCGTTCTCCCTGTTCACCCCCCCCCCCAATATATGAATTTTCTCTTTGGGGGTATACAGACCCTGATAGTTATTTTTTTCGAAACCGAACAGAAGTATGCTTATATACTTGCCATAATCTAATCCATTACAGTTTAATCAATTATAATCAAGGTTATTTGTGATGCTTATCCCAATAGTTATCTGTTTGCGTCTCTGTGTTTGTGTTTTTAATGCAACTAGATTTCTTTCCCACCTTCTGCTAGGAACTAACATTCTTAACAATGATAGCAGCAGTCAAAGTCTTGAGGGCACAGTATTATAATTCTTAAGAAGACGTCTCAGAACCTAGCTAGATAACAACCCTTTTCAAGATCAAAGAGGGACTTGAATGGAACAATCCATGCTCAGGTTCCTGCTGAAAACTTTCCTGACTCTTCCAACTCCAGTACTGCAACTCTGTAACCCAAAATGGCAAATATAATGAATTACTCTCAAGCCATGGTGCACCTTCAAAATTCTATGGTCCAGTGGAACCAACATAAATAAACGCCCTGCCATTCCAAGATACGTAAAATGAATTCTGGTAATTAAGCAGGATAAACATGGGTGAAAGTCAGTTATTTTTTATGACTTGTAGATACTTCCTCAAATTTCCTTTCCAGACAAAAAGCACATAGTACTTTCATATGCAATTACTGTTGTAAAGGAGAAAGCTACCTGTAGATAGTGAATTACAGATCCTCTACTGCAAAAAAAATCTTTGTTTTCCAGAAATATAGGTTGCATGCTATAGACTACATTTGGCTCTATTTTGACATAGGCATTCCTGAACAAAACCAGATATGATTTTAGCTACAGTACTACAGCATGTGCCTTTCCAGGCATCTGAGTCTACTTGCTTACCATAAGTGACAAGATTGCTACTACATTACTAATTCTAATTCAGTTAAATTCAACACACTTGACTAAAAAGTAAAAGGTTGTGCGGTAGGGCAGGTTAGAAAAAAAACCCTAGCTTTCTTGCATACCTAGCTAATAAAAAAGAAGTAAGTGCTTTTATATTAGAAAAGCAGCGTGGCTGATTTTGGTAAAGTTTGGGTTTGCTTTGTTTGAAAACTATATTACAGGGAAATGATTTTTGTTGAATACCTGTGCTTTTAGCAAAGTGACCCCATTTCTCCTTGACAGGATTAAATAGATGTATTTGCCTACTATCCATTCTCTTCTGCTTGGATCTTTCCGCCAGTGTGAGTCGTTGAATAAACCCAAGAACTTCAGCCTGTAATTTAGGTGTTATAGGAAACCATTATTTCTCATTCATTTTTATCAGGTTCCTATAGAAAAAGAAAAGGGAAAGATCTGGTTGGCAAGAATTGGGCAGTGTTCACTAGCGTACTTGCTGCATTCCGAGAAGTCAGAATTCAGAGTGACTCTGATTGATCGCGATATATAATATGGCTCATCGCGTTATTGGGGGACCCTTATTTTCTCTCATGCAGGAGTATGCTTTTTTGTATGTTTTTATTTTTATTTCTTTCAGATCAAATTGGTGTTCTTAAAAACAACTTTCTTTTGATCCTTCTCTCTTCATTTCTCCTTTCTTCATTGTTCATAATTGGAATGAGAAATGAAGCCTCTTCTCCACCCCCTCCCCTCCATTTATGTTCTGTTGTGTGTGAGAGAGAATAAGTGAGAGACAGTCTGTGTGTGTGTGTGTGTGTGTGTGTGTGTGTGCTTGCACGGGTGTGCACAGGCTAAGTCCTCAGGTGGAACTGTGGCTCCTAAGCTTTTGCTTTCGGAGCTGTTATTCTGGAAGGGAATGGAGGCAGCTGTGTTTACAGCTCAAGTTTTGGCATACATTTACCAGAATCTATTATTCATATCATTCAGTATCAGGGAGAGATCTCAGGCCACCTGTCTATCTGACAAATTCACCCTTTTGTGAGCTTTCTGTTCATAGCAAATTATGTTCACATTGATGAATTGAGTTTTTATGAGCATTGCTAACTAACATTCTCACAGAAGGCCAGGGGCAATAGACTGCAAGTGTTTCTGGTCCACAAGTAAATGTTAAAACAGGAAAAAAAAAATCCTGCCAGTATTTAAAGACAATTTGCCATGAAGGAATAGTTAAAATATTTGGCAGTGACTTCATGTTTATAAATTCAAAGCTGTCCATAAATTATTGCAAATACTCGGCTTATAACAAACAAAAACAGGGAAGAATACTTGCTTTCCACAGTTTTAAAATATGGTTTAAAAGGAAAGCTGGTCCTTTATCGTAAAACTTTCTTACAGACCCAAATATAAACTGAACTATCTGAAAGAGTCTACTTTCTCAGTGTCAATTAAAAATATATTCAGATATATCACAATATAGAATGTACATTTTTAAAAAGGATGAAGAAAGCAGTGTTATCCTCCAAGGAAAAAATTCTCCCCACATTTCAAAAAATATGTAAGAGGACATCAAAGTTATTTTTTTTTCAATAGGAGTAGATATTTATGAATTCTGATCCCAATCTCCAAATGTCTAGGGGTATTTTACAGATCTTTTGGACAAAATATCACTAAAATACTCAGTTTTTTAAAAAAAATATTAGTTCCAACTAACCCAATCAAAATGTAGAACCAGAACCTTTGCCATCTGATTGCTGGGACATCTTTTGAAACAAGCCATTCATGAGAACTAGGAGCTTGCATTTTCTGATTCAATGAAACTCCCGTGTAAGCTCACGTCACATGCTACAGGATACAATGGTAATGTTAGACTAATGATAATATGATTAGGTTAGAAAAATAGTGATGTAAATGACAACAAGGTTGCAAACATCTATAAGGAATGCATGCTATAATATTGTGCCTAAACAATGCTACATTAAACTGGCCACATGTTACAGAAGGAATTTACTTTCTGCCGTTTGTTCTAATGTTGATTATAATAATCTAGTTCCCAAGCATTGTTCAGATGTCTCCCTGACATCTTGAATTTCCAAGGCAATTGTTATTTCTGCTGATCTCTTTATGAAAAGCATGAACTTCTGTAGGAAGGTTCCTTAAGTGTATATACTGTATATATAGTTATATCTGCAGAGGCTCCACTTTATCTGAAGCTGTATGCTATCAGGATTCTGGGTGGAGGGTTCAAAGCTATCTCTAGGAGCACGAGTGTTATAGACACAACATCAGAAGTACAGCTATTCATCCCCCAGCTCACAATATTAAGATTAACCACTTACCAATTGCCAGAATAGAGCTAAAAGTATCTGGGCTCATTTGTCATATTACAACTATGTTCCCATTGTAAATTTGTGTTAAGGAGGAAGCAATAGAAAAACTGCATCTAATAACACACACAAATATATTCTGTCTGAAATATTTTTGGCAAGACATGATTATTCTGACATTAAGAAAAAATACGATTGTCATTTCTCTGCACTTTCACCTTTTACACAATCTGGACCTCTCTACATTTGTCCTTTCCCAGGCCTCCACTCAAATTCTCTTTTCTCACATTTTAAGGGCTTATATTGTCTCGAATTTCACACATAGAGGCATTACTTACAGAATATCGAAATAAAATTTTGTATATGAAATATGCCTTTGGGTTTTCAACTCTGATTAGATCCACTCATTCTTAAATCTCTATTTGATTAGATTAATCGGGACAGAATCAAAGACATTACAGATCTTTGACAAAGACAAGTTCATTAATTTATATATATGGAAGAAAATCAAGATAATTAAAAACAAAAAAATAATTAAAACATAAAAATTCAGCCACACTCAAGGCTAGGCTTTCCTCGCAAGCTAATTAGAACGCTATAAACAACATTTTGGAAAGAAATGTTCAGTTAGGAAAAATTTGAAAAGTCTTTTTCAAGAAATAGATGCTGACTAGTTTTGGCTGCACATTTAAATTTACCTTAACATTTTAAATCCAGCTTGGGAATCATATGACGAGTGGGTATGCATCTTTGAAATGGACTAGAATATATTTTCCCAGGTCCCATACTTCTTCATTGGCTGCTTTTTAGAATATGGGGAAATAAATTCATAGATTTTACAGGCAGGCATCAGGTATGTTTAGTTCTCAATTGTGAACAAAGGTTTCCAAGTAGAAATATAAACTGCCCTCATGAAAAAGACACTAAAATCTTCTGCCACCCATGCTCACTTTTCTAAGTATCTGGATTTACTGTCCCTGATTTCCAAGTTTTTCAAGTCACCCCAATACAACATTCTCTTTTCTCATCACCCAGAATGGACATATTTAAGCATGAGAAGAATTTTGTTTATAGAGTGCAGGCTTGACAGAATTCCCCCCCCCTCCCCAAAAAATCTCCAATATCATGACTTTATTCTCTGCAAAAAAAAAAAAAAAAAAAGAATTATTCCAGAACAGTATTTGACATAATACAGAAAGTGATGGGGCTGCATTGAGAGAGAAAAAATGTCTAGAAATCAAAAAGATACAACAATGGTTGCTCTCATTAGGCCATTAGTTGTTCCAAACCAGTGACAGCAAAATAGGAGTATACTTCCTCCCACTTGAATTAATTCAGAAAATTAGTTTGTAGTAAACTTATGCCTGGTCTGGTATTTTGTCCTGTCTTGATAAAACAAGATGTGTTTGGAATGGACTATAACCTGATTCCTTGTGTTTGGATAGGGAAGAAGCAAACTGCTTAATTCACATTTCACCCAGGGAGAGTATGTTAGTAAATGGGAATAGCCTAAGCACTTTGAGGTTTAGACACCTTGCTAACTAGCATATCTCAGCAAACAAAAGCGCTTGAAAGTTAGACACGCCACTGAGTTCTATTTCCATTTCACCCATGTGCTTGGCATCTTCCAACAGTGTCAAGAAAAATTTATAGAAGTGGTGATTAGCTGCCCAAAGAGCATGATGTATGCATTATTAATTAAAGAAGGTAAATTTGGCTAATTGTCATTTCTATATAGTAGCACTGCACTAAGATACATTTTAACAATCTATAAATAATTGATAATTTTTTTTCTTTCATCTTCCTTCCTAGTTTGCATAAAACTAATGACTTTGTAAATGCTACTCACTTCAAAATACTCCGATGCTCCCATGAAAATTAAACTAGAGGCATAACCTTAGCAAATAAGGAAACTTTTTTTAAATCTTGCTTTTTTGTTGTAGACGAAGAAAGGAAATTAACAAAACTCTGATTCTTGGAAATCCACACGGGAATCAGAAAGGGATATCATCCGTGCAGGGCATTAATAGTAAGGACATTGTAACTTTTAAAGTTCCAAAGAGCCAAAAAGTGATCCATCTCATCAAAACTCTGGAAAATGGTCAAGTGGTTTTATTTGTTCTACATTAAATAAGATCAGGCTCTGGACTAGACAAGCCTACACGCACACACAGTGCTAAACAAGAAAGCGTCCTGATAAGCATTAAGTATTTTTTGGTACTTATCAAATGACTGCATGCATAATCCCCTGAATCAAGTTAGCGGCAGACTCAAAATTCTTCAAAAAATAGAGTGTTTGGGTATCACTTATAGCTGCTTGTTTAATATGATTATAATACCTTGCTGTTTCCTTGAAATGGAGGATTTATCCAAGGAGCAGTACAATCACTTGCTGAGGTCCCTGTGATTTTTACAAATCCACAACCTGCCAGACTACAGTGTTATCACAGTAGGGCTTACTTCTTTAATTTTAGTGCAACTAAATGCATTCCCAGAGGTGCTGGGGGTATTATAATTTCCCTATTCATTTGGTTTAGAATATAATGTTTGTAAAATGCAAAGTGTACATTTGTTCATAATTTCAATATGGTGGTAGCATTTGTAATGTCTGTATAGAGGCTTACGTATGCTTCTTTTTTTAAAAAAAAAAAAGTAAGGCCTGTTTCTTTGACCCTTTTCTCTCATTTTAACCCTACTGATATGTCACCCATGGCAACCTTAAACCGATTTTAATAGAGTCTATCCTATTATTCATTTAAATTGAGGTGCAAGAGCACTTAGACCAGGGAAATTTGCATTCTGCAAATGGGGATTTGATGAGCAAAAATGCTAAGATATATGTTGTATAACATGCCTTATTTTGCTAGCAAATAAACAGCTCTTGAAATTGATAAACTTCAGAATATTTTATTCTCAAATGTTTGTACATAAATGATTAAAATGCATTAGCAATTCTGCTTTTAAAAATACATGGGGAAAACAACACAGTTGTGTTGCTTAAATTTGTAATTAACAAATTTATTACTAATTCTGTTCAGTTCTTTAATATGTTGCATTCCTGAAGAAGAACATTAATACACAATGGCAGAAAGAAGCTAATTTTAAGACTTTGGAGAAATGAATGTCTTTTAATGCTGTGTGTTTCTCTTATCTACATGCCACATTATTGTAATAAGTACATTCAGGAATAATTTCTTTTCAAATATTTTTACAAATCTTGCTCTTATTTGCATGCAAGTAAGTTGTCAGCTTAAATCTTTGAAATGCAAAATATATCTCATTTCTATATTTCATCAAGGAGCCTTTCATGTTTAATAAATTACAACTTAGATCCTCCAAGACTTTGTTTTTCATTAACTAAAAGCAAAAGGATACATTTAAAATCTTAATCACAACCTGCAAGGGTATTTGCATGTTGCTGATATTTGTCTTGATGGAACTTTTACTATTTGCAAACTAATTGGGAGAGCAAGGTTACACCAATAATTTCTGCAGACAATAAATGTTTCTACGTTGTAAGCCTTTTCATTGTGTCAGACTCCTTATGTTTGGGGAAACCTGAAGTGGATAGAAGAAACACAGTCACACAGGGTTTCCTCTGCTTTAAAGAGATCATCCAGAAAATGCACAACGGTTGAGTGACTTCAGAAGACTTTAAAGGACACCTGAATTCATTTGTAGAAACATGGGAGGCGGTCATTAAGAGCCTAAGAAAAGAGAAGGCAAAATCCATCCCTACTCTACACATAATACTCAATAACAGTAGGAATCAAGAAGCATCTGTCTCTTATATGACCTGACCTTCAGTTAAGCTAAACATAGTAGCTCATCTTTCAGAGGGCCAACCCCACCAGTCTCTTTGTCATAAGATGGGTCATCTCATCTTATCAGAGACATGGAGCCTGACAGCTGGCACCATTTTCTGATCCCGGTGGTCTCTGGGGGCAACTGCCGTATGACGTTACCAATTTCTTTTTTTTAAAAAAAGCAAACTTTTGCTGAACTCAGTGCTCTGAGACCCCCACTTAATCTCTTTTTCTCTCTCCCTCTCCAGTCTCCCAAATCAACTCCTTTTTCATTTTTTCTCAAATCGGTTCAAAAATCTAGTAAATGAACATGGGTAGGTAGCTAAACTGATGCAGCCTGGATATTGTTTTGCAAGCTAACAGGTTAAATATGGAATCGCTTTAAGTTTCCCATCAAATTTGTTTTTTATAGAGAAATCTCTGAAAGCAGAAAGGGTTGAGGGAGGGTGAGGTAAAAAGAAATAAATCATTGTAGTCTCAGGAACAGTAATCCTTGTTGAGGATTTTGGCTGATTGATATAAATAACATCGTCCTCGCCATCTGTCCGAAGAGGGACCTTTCCAGTTAGTGTTAAGCTGCAACGGCAGAATAATTAATGAATGGTGTCCTTTGTGCTGGTAATAAAGACAAGACAAATTATGTTATAATCCAACTGCTGCTCATTTGTCACAGCCAAATAAAATGTCAAATAAAAGTGAGTGGGGGCAGTGTTTGTTTAATGGACTGCAAGCTACCTGTGCGTATCATTGACAGAAAACTATAGTGTATGCCCTGGATATAGAAAGCAATGAAATGCAGTTTTTAAAAATGGGTGAATGTGTGTGTGAGAGAGAGACATACATGCAGATCTATTTCTTCCTTGTTTGTGAAGGAGAAAGGGCATGGCAGCCAAGGAAGAACATTTTCACAGCTGTATATTAATGCAAGCTTTAATTACATTGCTGTAATACCTTTTTGTTCCTTTCTTAGAAGGGCTGGATTGTGTTACATTGTGCCCTGGAAAAATGCAGCGTGTCAGGGAGGAAGGAAAAACTTCGCTCTGATGCTACAGATCTGTTTGCATGTTTTTTTTTTTCTTTCTTTCTTCCTTCCTTCCTTGCTTTGGACAAGCCTATTCCTCCAGTTGCTAGGAAAACCAAATGTTGAAATCATTTTCAGGGATTCAGCCAAGTCCCGTGGGGAATTACCTATGGTCGAGGGCAGGGCTGCACTTTTTCAGAACATGTTCCTGCTGTAAAAAATTCACAGACCTGGCATTCGTACAGGCATCTGTCGCTTGCTCTAATGCCAGTTCATAGTATACATACAAACATCTGCTTCCATGCACAAAGGGATACAGAACGCTTGACAGGTCTGTGTTAGCAGAGTTTGCAATGCCAGTTCTTTATGCAAAAACCCTAATGCTTCCCGTCAAGCCATTAGAAGTGATACAATCAGCCCAGGCCCCATTAAGCCATCAGTGTCCACCTGTGATAAAGATGGCCATTTGTTTTCTTAAAGCTCACTTAATGTCTGCTTAACTCAATTTGTCAGGAAATGTAGAACAATTTCCTCACCGCCTGAAATTTGGTAGTGATTCAAAGTCAAAAGGCCAAGTCTAGCCTTATTCAAATCATATAATAAACAGTCTTCAAGTCTAAATCTGCCCTAGGGAAAAGCTGTATACATAGTTTCCTTTAATAAAAAAAAAAGACAAGAATAAAACCTTATCCTTTTTACAATTAAAACTCATGTTTTTCTGAATATTATCAGGGCTGTTTTGCTTTTTTAAAAAAAAATGGAGATTTTTTTTTAAAAAAAAACATACTTTAGAGGAAACAGCATTTTTCATTTTAATTTATGTCACAGAACTATGTGGACTACTTATTAGTCATATTTGTCCCTGGTTTCCCACCAAAGGGAATGTGTATAGCTTTTTTTTTAATTTTTATGCATGCATTGCTTTCGAAAGAACTAACTTAACTGGATTACAGAGGTAGATAAATTAAATTTACATGTGCTATTTTTGTAAAACAGAGGCCAACATCACAGAGACCAATGCTTCCTCAGTTTTCCTTTTTAAAGATGACTAGAACTTCTGGGGGGGGGGGAACTGTTTTATTAATTTGGAAGTGTAGAATAAAATCCCATTATTCTGTGTAATTCTTTGTTGCAATGTATCGATATTAATTTAATAAATAATAAAATAATAAATATCAAGAGTAGGCATTGCCCTCCAGATGAAACTGTATATTTATTTCTTCTCCTTTAATCCTCTTGCTATTTAACCATTTTCTGAATCCAATATAGCTTTCAGCTTCTTTAAAAACTGGCCACGGGAGCCAACGGAAATCTTACATCCCCATCTCCCACCACCACCACCCACTCAGTTGTTGAATGGGCTTGTCATGCCATCTCATGAACAGACCCCTTCGTGTCTACAAAACATATCATTATTAGTAACAATACTGCCTTTATCTGTCCCCTATTTCTACATTAAAAGCCATTCCCACAAAAAAAAAACAACCTTTCCCAGTACCCCTAATTGGGAAAGATTTTATGGCTGGCTACAAAATTTTTTAAAAAGGCACTTGAGGGCAGGCACAAACTATTGTATTTTAATACTGTGTTGGCATTGGAAACAATGGCTATTTTTGTAGGAGGAAAAAAAAAAGAACAGGCTGGATCCTTGGAAGTCTATCTCGTTGGGCTTTAACTGCTTGTTAGGGAGGTGTGTGATAGCCTCAAGTTGTGCATTTGCGGGGAAAATATCACACTATCCAGATGTTCAAGTCTGTTCTTTCTGTGCACAGGAACAATGTACAGTACTGAATTTGGAAGGGGGGGGGGGGAAAGGAGAACGAAGGAGCCAGGGGAAGACAAGCAGATCTATTTCCTAGTTAAGTCCCAGAGACCAATCATGAAGCCTGATAATCTCTCCCCAAATGAGCCTTTTCCACTTTTAGCAATCAGACGTGGGTGTCTAATTAGCAGGTATCTGCATTAGCATCTTCTCTGCTTCATTTTTTTTTTCCCCAATGAAAAAGCCAAAAGGAAAGCCTCTGTCAAAAGAACAGAGTTGACTCCAGGTATCCCAACCTTAGGAAGGGAGGTCTAATTAAGGTCTGTGTTTTCCTCTTTGCTGTGACTTGCTGCTCCATATTGCCTATAATGTATGGCACTGTTAAGGGAAAAAAAATTGGAGTCCAAGTGACTGGAAAGTTAGGTCTGCTCTGCAGCCCTGTGAGATTGTTGACATCTGCCGTGGTTGGAGAGCTCAGTAAGCAGGAAATGGAGTGTCACTCTGACTGGTAGTTTACCATTATGCTGGCATCCTAATGAACTGTCTGCAGTGCACAGAGCTTCTGGATGGCATCTTAACGCACGACTAGGCAAAAGCACTTCTTTCCTTGTCACTGTCATCCATCTGCCTGCACCCTACTGCAACCAATGGGACGGAACCATGCTACAATGTGCTATAAGCCATTTAGAGTTGCACATTGTATAATCAGCCCCATCAAATATGTAAGAGAATGACAATTATTGGTTATTTTTTTCCCCTCAAATGATAGCACCTGGAGGTTTAGTCAGTGGAGTTTAACTTTTCTAAGTACTCCGAGGACGGAGGGGTGGGAAATTGTTCCATTAATTTCACATACATATTTGCTAAATGCAATCGAGTTGGAAACTCATTGTCTTAAGTCTTGCTAATGGACTGAAAAATAGTTATGAATATTCATGGAAAAACTCCTTTTTATGAGACACAATTGATGTGTTACATGACAAGTTGCAACCTTTTCCTCTGTCTCCCAGCCTTTTGGGGTACCGATTGGGGAGGTAGCATGAATAAAAAGTAAATGAATTAAAGAGTGAATGTAACTGAAGTTAGGGACATAAGGACGAACTTAAAAAAAAAAAAAGTCACCATGTATGTATGCTGGTGTGCATATCTATGTCTCTATGTGTGTAATAGCACTGATACTACCTGTAAAATAATGGTTAAAATCAGGACTTTAAAACTTTAGCTAGAATTAATAATAGATTAGGTAGCAAAATATAATTAGACCTATATTTCTAGTCTTATATATTTTTACTTATCTGTCTGTATGTTTTGTCTATTTTATCAGAGAGAGAAGGAGAGAGAGAGAGAAAGTTTATTCCCACTTACAGAGGTCATCTGGAATAACCAAAGATGCCTTCTGTTTTAGCAACATTTCCCATAAGGTAAAACATTTGAGAGAAAGGAAAGATATTCCAAAAAAAAAAAATTAAAAAAATCAGCTGGCATAGAATGACCAAAACTGAGTTAGGGCATTAGAGATTGTCTAAATTGGATGTTTTATTTACATCCAAAAGGGCAGAGCATAATTTAGTTGCCTCAGATTTTTTCACAGACATTAAGACTATAGCAAACAGACCAGCAGGGAAGCTTACACAGCAGCACAGTAGGGGAGCTTGCCGAACGTCTGCCCAACACTATGCCTGGTTGTAGCCAGTATCAGAAACCTCACATTTTCTCTAGCACTAAAAATTGCAACCTGTCTCATTCTCTTCTCTCTTTTTATTTGATCAGGGAGGCTAGTGAGAGAGATGGATAGATGAAAGGAAGAGTCAAAAAGCGTCTCACAAAGCGTTCTTTTTTTTTTTAGGTGAAACGATGATTATGATGTAAAACAAATATTAAAAAGTGAGAAGAATGGGGCAGGGAGGGAAAGATAAAATGATCTAATACTATTTGTAGTTGCATCCTATGTTGAAAATAAAATAACATTGAGGCACAAAAATCCAAGGCTCGAAGGACTGAAATGAAACATTAAGCATATATTGGTGTTATCTCAAAGTTCCTTGTAAATAGGAGTTGGTAGAGGGGTAAAAGGACATTAAGTCCCTCAACCTTGACTAATGCAAGGTTGAGACTGGAGACAGAGGTCAAACTCTACTACCTTGCAGGGTAAGGAATTTACATCAGACTAAATCCAAAGGTCTGTTTCTAATAAGAGGATGTTATACAAGAATTGTAAATTTCCAGTTCAGTAACAAAGTACTTATTCCAAACCGATGTTTGGAAGTGTCATTTATGGAGACAGAGCACTTGTTAGCTAGAAGACTGACAGTCTAGATTTGTAATCCTGAGTGCTCTATTTTGGAACGTTAGACATCAATTGGCTTACTGTTGTTATGGGTTACAAATGAAATTTCTTTCCTTCCCTTCTTATAAGTTTGATATGAAGATGGCTTTAGAAGGCATTGGGAGTAATCCATGTCTATCCAAAACTCAGATTAATTATTGAGGGCATTTGCCATGCTTTAATAAGATAGTCACCAATGTATTCTATGTAATCTTAATAACTAGGATTCAAAGGGGAGCTGTAGCTTTAGAATATTCAATTGCACATCTTCAACCCTTGGAGAAAATAGAGATTAGCAAACACTACAGGTAGTTCTCAACTTACGACCACAATTGAGCCCAAATTTTTTGTTGCTAAGCAAGACATTTGTTAAGTGCGTTTTGACCCATTTTATGACTTTTCTTGCCACAGTTGTTAAGTGAATCACTGAGTTGTTAAGTTAGTAACATGGTTGTTCATTGAATTTGGCTTCCCCATGGACTTTGCTTGTCAGAAGATTACAAAAGGTGATCATATGACCCCAGGACACGGCTATGGTCATAAATATGAGTCAGTTGCTAAGCATTTGAATTTTGATCAGTTGAGATGCTGCAGTGGCCATGTGTGAAAAATGGTCATAAGTCACTTTTTTCAGTGCCGTTACACTTTTGAACGGTCACTAAAGGAACTGTTGCAAATCAAGGATTACTTGTAGCAAGTTGCTTACAAGAAGAATAACAAGATTATGCCTCTCTCTCTCTCCAGGTCCCACATGAATCAGCAGACTCACATTCTTCCGCAAAGCTTGTTTTCATAGTGCCAATTTGTTCTTCCTTTTTTAAAATTACTTTTGGAATGCAGTTTTTTTTTTTTTAAATCTTCTTCTACTGAGAACAGTATCATCCTTTCTAATGAAAGAATATCCAATATTTTCATGGAACTGCAAAAGAGTGAGCGGGTAGCAAAATGCCTGATCTCAGCATCTTTGTCTGGGAAATGGTGAAGTGTGACTGTGATTTATAATGAGAAAAGGTATCTACAACGTACAATTTTCTACCTAGCTGCAAAATAATAATTCATAGTGATGTCCATTCTAGATAATATACCTTTGCAAGGGAGGACCCATGTGGTAAGATGATAGTGATAAATGTCAGACCAATGCAGGTAACGGCTTTACAAACCATTAAGATTAGCTTCCTCTTTTTCTCCTGATGATAACAGTAACCATGCTGTGAGTCTATGTGGTAATAATATTTCACGACTGATAAATGCCAGAACCAGGCAGAGGTGTTTATCATTCCCAGTTCAGAAATGCTGACTAAAGTTACCACACATTGCCAGTTTTTCCTCTTTTTCAGTCAGATAAAAATTAGCAAATTCATAAAACAGAGATATGCAACATTCCTTCCAATCCTTAGGAATGAATTTTTTGCCCTCTTTGTGAAGAATATGTTCTAAGCTAAAACAAATTAGCTTAGAGGGAAGTCATGGCACAAAGCATGGGGTAGTAAATGTTCACTCAGAGGTTAGAACTGTAGCATTTGCAGGTTCCGTTGTCTGTGTGTGTGTGAGAAGAGAGACACTCAATTTGTGTCTATAGTACTCCAAAATATGAGTGGGGTATTTTTCATTAATACTAGCCAAAAATATGTGAGGTTGCCCGAAGATACGATCATAAAATTTTGGGCAAGATTTCCACATTTTCCTTGGATTTGGCAATTTTGCAAGATTGTAGCTGTTTTAAAAATAATTAATTTCTTTCTTTTGGAGTCCACAGGAAAAGAAGGTCTGAAAAGTTTGTTGAGACCTGCAGTATTATTACAAATATTTATATATTAACAATCAGTATTGTTATTTCAACAATTTAGGCTGGTAAATATAATCTAGTTTTTAAATGTACAAGGAATATTTGAGTTGTGGTCTTCTATTCTGCTGTCAGGATTTTGCACCCTCTCTCACCAATACAGATGGCCCTACACCATTTCCATTATTTTCCTCCAGGAGGTCTTGAGCAAAAAGGGAAAAGACCAAAAAAAAAACCTCTGTTCCTGCACTGGAACACTTCTTTTCAGTGAAGGAGAGTTAGGATGAAATCATTATACTCTTCCTTGTCCTCCATGGCCAACATTGTTGGCCTATTGTATAGAAGTGGATGGCCACTGAATAACAGTTCCAACTAGCAGCTAAGGCAATGGTGGCAAACCTATGGCATGCGTGCCAGAGGCGGCACTTGGAGCCCTCTCTGGGGCACACATGCCGTTGCCCCAGCCTTGCCTCCTCCCGTGACCCCCTCACCACCAGTCCCCCTGGAGGAGAGTTGCCCCCAAGCGTGGCCCACACAGAGCAGCACAGCCAAGGACATGGCAGCCAGACAGCGTAGACAAGACTCTGCCCTCACACTCTATCATGCACAGTTGATGTTGTGGGGCGTGGGCAGAGGGCATGGCCACAGTGGTGCTGCCTGGGTGATCTGCGGCGGGCCCTGGAGGTAGTGAGTGGCCCTGCGGGCAGGCGGGGTGGGGGCAAGGCAGGGAGTGGAGCGGGGGCAGGGCCAGTTTTTGGGCACTTGGTCTCTAAAAGGTTCGCCACCACTGAGCTAAGGAATTGTAGCAGTCAGTCGATACTAAAAGGATCTTAGAAACTTTCAGGGAAAAAATCCAAATCTAAAATATACTCGATTAATATCAAACACAGATCTAAAACTTATATTACTGCTATTAATACTACTACTTCTGCTATTTATCATCACCATTGTCACTGGCATTGCACATAACTGTCATCCCTGGAATGACAACAATAATCCTGAGCTGAGACAATTTCCATGATTGAGAATCAACTTGAACCTGAGTCTCTTTTTTTTTCCTGATCCTTCACCTTGATACTTTACCACACTGTCACCATCTTCACCATAAACATCATCATCTATGAGTAAATCTTACCTGCACACTAGTAAACTTTTTAAGACCAACATTTGAGGTTCAATGTTTTATGGTAAACAACTCTGTATTTATAAGGATGACTCCAGGTCAGAAGTTATCCAGTTTTAAGGGCCATAAATCTGGGTTCCTTATTTCACCCTTAACTCTTTTACTTGGCTAGAATTAGACTCATCACCTTTGGGACCCATCTGAAGCTATGCCACCCTAGATACTGATAAAGAAAATTCTCTGGGGAACATTTTTGTTTCACTTTACCTTATCAGATAATGTAAGTCTGAGTCCTAACTGAGTTCTGAACACTTCAGAAGACAACTCAGTCTTGTTAAAGAGGACTCCAGCCTATTTAATAAGATAAGATGAACCTTACCTTATGTTCTTTCCAGCATTAGCCACTCTCAGCCCTGACAAGATCATAACTAACCTGCATCAGAGGATTTGGGTCATAGGCTTCAAAAAGATAGACCCAGTGTTTCTCACTGGATTATAATGAGAATATAAATATCCTTCCTTGGTCAAACCTAGATACTTCTCAAGACCTCACACAGCTTGATGCCAGTTTCAGTCACATTAGGCTAACAACTGGCAGATATAACAACATCCTCTATGAAAGCCTATCTGTATGTGTTCAATACAGCATTCAGTTCTGCATCCAGTTTAGTATTAGAGCACCCATTATGTACACTAAATGGAAAACAGAACTTATAAGGTCAATTGCGACAAATCTGAACTATTATTCTGACCAGGAAACTATTGTTCTCCTCCTAGGAGGCCAAAGTTTAGCTGTTTTTAAAAAGGATGCCAAATAGCCATAGATGCCTCCCTTACACAACTAATTGTTTCAGGCTTTCTCCACATGTTTACTGTGGTTTTATATTTGATATATTGTTCTATTGTTAATGCTTTAAAATTTGTTCTTGGGTTGTAAATAAAAATAATTCCCTGTCTTTACTACACTCGCTAGGAATGAAGCTTTTTTTATTTTAAAGCCAGAACTCTATAAATGGTCATATTAAAAAAAAGTCAGTTTGAACTTTGCTGAGTATTCAAATTATCCAGCCAGATTCACATCTTTTGAGGGCTTTTGTGGGATGTCCAATGACAAAATAGGGAATCTATTCCACATTTCTCAATCTATAAAGATTTAGGCCGGGGAGGAGGTCATTTTGCCAAATAAATGTTTGATCCTAAATCTAGATCAGGGGTAGTCAACCTTGGCTCTCTTATGACTCGGAGACTTCAACTCCCAGAATTCCTGAGCCAGCATGGCTCAGCTTGGAAACCTCTCCCTTTCCCCTCAGCATGGCTGGCTCAGGAATTCTGGGAGTTGAAGTCCACGAGTCATAAAAGAGCCAAGGTTGCCTACCCCTGATCTAGATGCTTGAGCCCCTCTAAGACAATGCATTCAACTCCTTTAAAGCTTATATTACCACATTTTGTAATGGAATGGTTTTAGGTAATAAAAAAAACATAACAAAGCTTTTATAGGAGGGTAGCTATTTTTTTTTTTTTTTTAGTTTTGCACTGTGTGGCTTTGCTATCAAAATATTTCAAGAGTGCTGTTTGTTTTAAAGGTAGCTGATAATCACTTGTGCTGCCTCTCCCCACTCCCCAGAAAACAGAGAGAGAAACCGAGAACCAAAATAATAAATATTTATGCACTTTATATCATACACATGACTTGTTATATCTAACAACTATTAATATGACTAGATCATTGAGCACATGCTGAGGAGAGAGTAGGAATGTATTTATATGGCCAAATTTCTTTTTCAGTCCATGGGTTGAGATCATCTCCATACGAAACCTGGATGACTGAAATGACAATGCACAATAGTACAAAAATTACTATGAAGGTATGATGAACACAAATGTCACTTCAAGCTGCCAGTCACATGCATTTAGTATTGTAGACTAAGCCCACAAAGTGAAAGATCAGAGGCCTCAGACCTCCGCTACCAGAGCCTCTCTTAGTTTACACATCCTGGCCCACCGGCCTGCCTCGATGGTTGATAATTTATTCAGTCACTGCTATCTTCCTGAAGGATGCCTTTACCAGGAATCCTATCTGTAACCCAAGTAGAGGAAAGAGATAGGGATTTTACAGCCTCTTTGCCTTCAGGGAAATCACAGGAAAAAGAGAGATTGGAAGAAAGAAAACTTATAGAACCATCTTCTGGCCCATGTGTGTGTGACTAAGAAGAGCACTCCCCATTCCTCTGGGAAAGTAGGCTAGAATGATGTAGGAGAAAGGCCGGAAGAGCTGGAGGGCAGAGTTAAACATATCATCTGTTTAGAGTCCTTGTATTGGTACAAGAGATCCAAGTCTTGCTCCCTTTGAGTTCCCTTGATCTTTATCAAATGCTAATTTAGTGCTGACTATTAGCCTTGTGTATATAGGCTTCAATGAGTTGTCTTTGCTAAAATTTAAGGAAAGGTGCCTGACAATTCCTTCACTAAGAAATATATGGGGAGAAATGAACCGTAAGCTCAAATATAATCTTGTCATGTAAGAGTGTGTATGACACAGTTGGAGTTCCCTTGTACTTCACAGTTTTTGGAATCATCATGTTATGTAAGTCCAACTCAGAACTGACTTGCTCTTTTTTAGTTGTTTGAAACTTAGTCCTTGATTCCCTTTTCTACGATTTTCCTCAGTATTGATGCCAAGCTGACTGGTCTGTATTTTCCTGGATTTAATTTTTTTCTCTTTTTTAAACAGTGGGCAATCTTGGTTTTTTTTTCCCCCAACCTATTGACACCTTGTGGTCCAGAAGTTTTCAAAGATAAAAGTCTGTGATTTTGAGAATACATCTGCAAATTCCTTTAGCACCCAGTAATCCATCTACCCCAGGCAACAAATTTATTCAGAATATCTAGGTATTTTCTTATCACTTCCTATTTGACCTGTATTTCTCTTATGTCTCCTATTGTACACCTTCAGACTGACCAGTTGTTCATAATTTTCCTTTTGGGAAAAGACAGATGTCAAATAAGAATTTAGCAATTCAGCCTTCTCCCTGTTGTCCATCACCATCATGCAATAATTTCCAATCAAGAAAGGTCTCCTAGACTTATCCACACATACCCCAATAAAGTTTTTTGTTTGTTTGTTATTTTTCGTATTTATTGCAAGCCTTGCTCATTCTGTCTCTTAGTCTTCCTCACTTCATCCTTACAGATTCAGGTTATTTCCTGATATTTTGTCTTTCATATATGCTCCCTTTCCATTTTTTAAACTTTATGCCAAATTATTATGCAGTGAAATAAGTATATTCTAATTCCAATTCTGAGGCAAAGTATTCTGGTATACAGTATTTCTGTGGTGGGAAAATATCTCTCCCATACTGGAACTCTCCAAACATTTCCAGAGTACAACTAAGGAATTAGGAAAATGTTTTTTAAAATTAAAAACCTATGCTAGATAAAGCCAGTCACAAGATCCAGGTTATCTAAAACCTGCAGCATGTAAAACTGTTTCCCTATGTCAGGGACCTTGAACATTTATTTTATCTTATCTTTTGCAAAATGAAAGCACAGTTATATGTGCTTCAACATCTCATGCAAACATCTTACTCCGAAACCATATTTTAAGACTTGGAAGCCATTAATCATATAGAAAATATGCTTATCCTAATCCAGTCAGCAGCAGTGTTGTTATCACAACATTAAAAGAAGTTTCACATCACAAAAACTATTATAGGTCTCAATCTCACATTCTTTCATTACTGACTAATTGTTTTCCACAAAAAGGCAGTTATGAAATGATAGAAAGGATACCAGGCAAGGGAGAGGATGTGAACTAAAATCAACATAAGGAAGAACTGATCATTACACAGCATGAAATAAAGCTTATAAGGTGGGCATGCTTATTAGGTATGAGGATAACCTCCCTGGCCTAAATCGTACTGAGGTCATGAATCTGCATAGTAACCACACCACTTCATATAGAAGACACATTTGCTTGACTTCTGTGTGAAACTTCCATGTAAACATGAATGTCTTGGAAAAGAAAGTTATTGTAATTTCTCTGATCTATCAATCAAATAGTATTCAATTATGGAAATTATCAGACATGGCAGTCTGAAATGATATGAACTCAGTTCCTTAAGACCAAGGCCTCTGGTGTCTCATGGATCCATGGTTGATGAGGATCCTTTATGAGGCAGGATTGAAAGGTGCCATAGAGTTTTCTCCACCATAAACTATAATATAACTTACAAAGTTAAAAAAAAACCTTACAAAGCAGTATGAATAGCTGCTAAAATATGTCTAATGTGTCAATTAAAACTTAGTGAATGTATGACTTAATTGTATTTCAATAGAAAATATGGTCAGTAATGAGCAGGGGAATGACTTAATATTACGTCCTTGTTAATACAATCAAATGCTTTCCTGTTAATTATCTTTGGGCGAGAGAAGACCTAATGGCTAGATTGTGCACATATATAGAGAATTGTGTGTTATTTTTGTAAGATGGGGAATTTCAAAAGAAGAGAATATATGTAGCTCAGAGTTGAACTTTAGAGTCCTTGGTCCTCTCTGAACTCGGCTGTTTGCTGACAGACATTTCATTGCCTGACTAGGTAATATAGAGCACCAACAACTCCACATATGAGGAATTATTCATATTTTGTAAATAGTCTGGATCTTCCATAATCAGAAAAGATGAAAGAGCAGAAGCCAATACATTCCCATTTCTTTAAGTCATGGTAGCCCATTGAGAGCTAGAAAAGTATTTGTTCAGGAAATTCATGAAATGAGATTCTGGCATGACAGGTCACACCCTGGCCTTTGCCATCTCAGACCCATCTTACAAAGGCCAGCTCTGTGTGTCATCTATAGCAAAAACAACCACATTCATAACATTAATTGCACCCCATGATAATGCCTCAGCTTTCATGGATCTCAGCTCACTTTATCAGAGATAGTGTCATCATTCTAAGCCACAATACACTGTTGCATCTCCAACAACATTTGAGAATCCCCATTGTCTAAACTGGGGGTACCCTGATGGACAGGAGCTTCAGGAGGCTATAATGAATCAGCAGACCTAAAAATCTCATTGTGTCATGTATGAAAATGTGAACACACTCTATTGGAAAATAATGCTTAAAACAGGGGGCACTTCAGCTATAACCATGCTTCCAGATCACATTTGTTTGTTTTTACCATGGTAGCAGCAACGCTCTAGTCCAGTGGTTCTCAACCTTTTTAATGCCGCGACCCCCAACCGGTCGTAAGTCGAGGACTACTCAACTGGTGCAGCACCATTTGCAGAATGGGACTTTTGGCCGGCTGAGCAGGGCAGAGACAGCCTGGACAATTCCTGTTGGCTTTTGAAAGCCAATAGAATTAGACTCTATTCAAGACAGTCTATTCTATTGGCTTTCAAAAGCCAATAGAATAAAAGGGAATAGCACAGCTAAGGAAAAGGGGGGGAAAATGGCGGACTGCATTGTTTGGTGACCCCCGTGAAATGGTTGTTTGACCCCAAATGGGGTCCCGACCCACAGGTTGAGAACCACTGCTCTAGTCAGATACTATTGTAACACCCATAACTCTTTACTTCTTTCAGAAATCCAAGAATATGATAGCCAAGTGAAAGCCATAAAGGACCTTGTTCAGAAATTGCCCAGGCCAAATCATGACACCATGAAAACACTATTTGCACATCTGCAAAAGTAAGTGAAAAAGCTGTGAAACTTTAAAGAAGAAAATGGGAATTAGAAACAAAAATGGCAGACTGGTTTTCAGTAACGTGCTGTATTCCTTCAATGCTGAACCTTTCCAGTACATAATCAGGTCCTTTCAAGCTGCTTGTGTGGAATATGTTACATTTTTAAAGATTGTCCCATGCTAGATATCAGACATAAGGAAATTAAATGGAAAAGCATATTTAATATTAGTCTATGCTAATTTTGGCATAGGAAAGGACAAATGCAGCCAGAACTGCCATCTTCATTAGCCTCATCTTTGTTGGGTATAGTATATAGAGAATATGACAGTAAAACATTGTCTTTTAATACATGTATGTATGTGTGTATGTGTATATATATTCGTAGATTTTCATGGGTATAGGTATGCAGGTCTTGGCGTATTCGGGTCTTTTCCTGTGTAAGATTGAGAGTATCTTGACCACGTTTTGATGAGGTCCCACTCATCATCTTCAGGCTGGGGTCTTCGGCTTTGTGCTTGCGCGAGCAAAGTGTGATTGGAGCTGCCGTCTCTCTATAAATATTGGTGGGGGTGTGTAGAGTGCTGGCTTAATTGCTGTAGGAGGGTTGGTTGGCTGTGTTGGAGTTATTGTTTGTGGATTGTTCAGCTGTTTCGTAACATCCTGAGTAGCTGAGGTGCTGGCTGTGTGACCATTAGTCTTTCATGTTGTAACACAACCCATTACCCGGGTTGTTACAACACAAAAGACTAATGGTCACACAGCCAGCACCTCAGCTACTCAGGATGTTATGAAACAGTCAAACAATCCACAAACAATAACTCCAACACAGCCAACCAACCCTCCTACAGCAACTAAGCCAGCACTCTACACACCCCCACCAATATTTATAGAGAGACGGCAGCTCTGATCACACTTTGCTCGCACAAGCACGAAGCCAAAGACCCCAGCCTGAAGATGGCGAGTGGGACCTCATTGAAATGTCACCAAGATACTCCCAATCGTACATGGGAAAAGACCCAAATACACCAAGACCTGCATACCTATACCTATGAAAATCTACGAAAACATACACACACACACACACACACACACACACACATTATACAAGAGGTGGAACATATCTTGAATGTGGTTTCACTCATATCCTTAACCAGGGGATACAAGTGAAGCCACATTCACATTCAAGGCTTCACTTGTGTCCCTAGCTTTGTATCCCTAGCCAGGGGCTGTGATGATTCATGTGGTTAGGGCACTAAGTCAAATGACCATTGATCAACAACTCAGCAGTTCAAAACCTGAGAGTGAGCGACATGACAGAATGAGCTCCCATCAATTTATCCCAGCTTTTCCCCAGATCAAATAATGTCATTACCCTCACAAAGACAGATTCTGTTGTTTTACTCCAGCACCTGCAAGATAGCAGTTCCAGATTGGATCCTTGACTCACAAACAAGCAATTACAAATTGCTCCATTACCCCCAGGGATATGCCCCAAATTATCCCCACTTTAAAAACCACTGATTTATAGTTTGACCTCCTGAGGATCCTGTTCCAAATTAACTATTTTTGGCCTGCTATTTACACTACCAGAAGTGATCTCTTGAAACTAATTCCAACTGGGCCACAGCAAGAACCAAAACATTAAAGCCCTTCCAATATAAGGATCCCCATCTAGACTGAGTTGTTTGATTTATATGACAGGAAAAAAAAATCAAAGATACAGCTACTAATTTCATCTGAAATAAAACAAGTGAGATAATTAAGACCTGACTTGCATCAATAGCTGTTATTAGAAATGTGTTGCTTTCTCTTTCTTGGACAAATCAGATCTTATTTCATCTCTTTTGCTTTTTTTAATTATTAAAAATAACTACTATTGAATTTAGCCTTAAGAAAGGCTTGCCATTGTGCCCTTTCATCAGAACTTATTTTTTTGCTTAGTTACTATGTTACTGGTGTAATATAATTTATTGATAATGTCCTTGTTATCGCTTCTCAGATTTGTTAAAAATGAGAATGAACCAAATTGGGTTTCATCAGGCAAGAAATGTATGTTGTTGTTGCAGCCTTTTGAATAACCAAGAGCTACAAAAAAAGATACTCAGCTTTCTAAAAACTTAGGAAGTACCTACTAATTAGTTTGCCATATTTTATTGCTAAGCTATGACCATCTACCAGTCATTCATGCTTTAGTCCCCTGATTAGAATGCTGTAATACACACTAAGTAGTGCTATCCTTGAAAAATGTCTGAAAATTACAATGGGTATGAAATGGAGCAGTATGATTGCTGGTGAGAAGGAGGCATTTTGATCAAGGTATGTCTGTGTTACAAACCGTTGATTTGTTTTCTGGGTTCAGTTCAAGGTGTTGGTGCAACCTTTATGTTGAAAACTTGGCAGTTTGATGCTTTAAGGTCTGCCTTCTTTTATGCATTCCTTACAGTATGTTGCTGTTTCTGTCAGAAGCAATACTTTGACTTTTACAGGATTGTGAACATTAGGCAGACAATCCCAATGTGACCTTGCAATTTGTAAGCCATACTTATTGTATTAAGAAATATGGGGGGAGGAGCAATCTGAGAAGGAAGAAATCAATTAAAAGTTGTAATAATACTTTATATGTATGTTATTTTTTTAAGCGTTCAAGAAATCCCATTTCTTGTTGATCCATATCTAGCTAGTATTTTCCTGGGTTTTAAACATTTTACTATGTTTTGTGTTTTTCCATCTTCTTTGATTGTAGCTCATATAAGCAGAAGTGTGCCAGCATTTGTAAGTCATGGATTTGAGCAATTCAAAGAAGGTTTCAATTTCTTCCATTCCGGCAATTTTGTGATTTGTAAATTTCCAGTTCTTAGAATACTATGAAAAATCAAGAGGGTGTACTCTAAAAGGTCCCCCCTTTTAATTTCTTACAGCTGGCTAAAATCCAACAGATGAATGTCCTGTAAACTGAAAAGATCTCTGGCTTCCAAGATTCTGGGTGTAAGCTAAATAAGGTTATTTGACTCTCCTGTCCTGGCATCCTGTTAACTCTGGATTCTGATCCAAGGGAGAAAACTTGCTTCTAAGGGGGTTTATAAAATGTGCCCACCTTTTGAAAAAAATTCCCTCGAGCTCTAAAGTTCGCCACTGAGCTACTGATTCAGGACTGAGAAATGTTCCAGTTGCATGCACAAGGGACTATCAATAAAATGTGGTCACATGTCAGGGGGACAAATCAAAAGTATGACAAAGAAGCAGTAGGATATTGATTCATTGATACTGAAAAGGTTAGGATCTAGGAAGGGAGAGGAAACCCATGGTGCATTTGGTACAGTACATAGCTCTGAATAATCCACTCTCAAATAGGATCCTGGTTCTAACTCCAACAATGAATCTGGCAAGGAGGTGACAGCATTTTGTTGAAGAGTTCGCCTTTAAAATGAAACAACATTCAAATGTAATGATTCAGATGAGGATGGATCTCTGTTATCTCCTCCTCCTCCTCCTCCTCCTCCTCCTCCTCCTCCTCCTGCTCCTCCTGCTCCTCCTCCTCCCTTCTTTAAGTGGAAAGCATTGAGTCCATATGCCCAATGATGGCAGAGTTTTCCAGCAATGGCATCTGTCTTTTTGGCAGAAACCTTCGGGCACATTGTCAGAGGAGCTTACAGTTGCCTCCTGGTTTATCATGTGAGCCACTTCCTGTGGTCTATCTGGTGGCTTTGCCAGGCAGAAGCCAATTCCTTTTACTTCACCTTTGATTTTTCATTCCAGCTTTTTAATGTTTTAAAGATAGTTGCATTTCACTGCAGGGCAGCATTCCTATGCACATCCAAGCATTTTCTCTCTCTCTCTCTCTCTCTCTCTCTCTCTCTCTCTCTCTCTCTCTCTCTCTCTCTTTGCCAGGCAGGCAATCCTCAGCCTTTTTCTATCTTGCCATCCATGCTCTTTGCTCTGTTAATCATGCCTTCCGTCAATTTTACTGCCATTTTGTACAGAGCAAAGAAATTGTATCAGAAAAAAAGAGGGGGAAATAATACACCAAAACACACACCAGTGCCACTGTTAACACTAAACACGGGCCTACACAGAACTCAAGTGCCTTCTTCTCTTTTCAGAAATTCGTCTGTATCTTCACATTTTTCCAGGCATCACAAAGAAAACAAAAACCTGCACGGTTGAAATTAGAGCAATGGAACATGATATCTTATGCCGGTTTTATTGCACAGTTCTCATTTCTGGAAACTATATTTAACAAAGTAGATTTATTTTTACCTATTATATATCTCAGCCAACAGCACACATCTAAGAAGAATGCAACAGTAGTTCAGGAAAAGGAAGCAATGACAACGTGATGACAGGTTCAGCAGCGATATGCAGAATGCTGTGGATAAATCAAAAATTAAAGCTATTGTATGACAGCTAGGAACACTTAGCAAAGTCTGCAAAATTTCCACTGCTATCATGTTTTGGTGGAAATAAAAATGCACAATATCCATGTGACTTCTATTTGCTTAAGTTGGCTTCAGTGGGCTCAGGCCAATATAGATATTTTAAACTTGTTTTCAGTTATTTCCCCCCCCCCATGTAAATCCAAAAGAAGAGGTTAAATTCTTAAGGATGGTGTATGTGTGTTAATAAAATAAAATAATGTCACAAATTGCTTACCATCATCTCCTATAATTAGAATAGATAGTTTAGATTCTGTTATAAGAATGGTGGCATTGACGGGAGATGGCACTTTTAAAATGCCTCTGAATTCCTCCACGTGAACAAGAGAATGCTATTTATGCAGAGCTAGGAGCAAAGATACTCAAAGTAATGTTCAAAATGTTGGAAATTCAAAAGATATGACTAATACAATGAGCGAAGGGCCTTTTAGAATTCTGTTGTGACTTTAGAGGTGTGAAGAATTACAAGAAGTTGTAAAAGTAATTTTTCCAGCAACATTTTACTAGATAAATCAAATGTCATTCGAATGATATGTTGTCAGCTTCCAAAACCACCTGCAATGTTCTCATCCTCCAGTTAGTGGATTTCAAACCTTCATAACACATAAAAGGTTTTTAAAGATTGTTTTACCACTACCACCACCACCCTTTTATTTTTTATAAATAACTCCTGGCAGCAAACGTACCTAATACTTCTTTCTCCTCCAATTTTCCCCACAACAACAAATCTGTGAGATGGGTTGGGCTGAGAGAGAATGACTGGCCCAAAGACAGCCAGCCAGCTTTCATCCTGAGGCAAGACTAGACACACAGTCTCCTTGTTTCTGGCTTGGTGCCTTAGCCACTAGACCAAACTGACTCTAGTTTTCTGAATAAATATTAGCACTTATTATCTAAATGTATCTGAAGATTTTACCAAAGATAGATGCAATACAACATTTTCAATATTTTCCCATAGTGCTTCAGAGGCAAAGAGTGTCCATTCCATGGCTTAGACAGAAAGATTCTTCTGAAATCAGTAGGGCCATATAGGGGAAGTGTTACACCTATGTTAGACTTATGCATCATTGCAAGTTAGGGAATGTGCAGTATGTCGTTCGAAGATGGCTGCATAGCTGTTGAATTTACTTCTGCAAATGTTTTTTTTTATTGAAAATTTTTAAGTTTTACAAAACAATTCCCTTCCCCTCCCCTCCCAACCCTCCCCTCCCCTCCCCCGACCTTCCCAGAGCTGAATACAGGCTTAATTTAAAAAAAAAATTAAAAAAAATCTTAAGACACATATAAACCATAAGCAAATTTAAATACATTAATTAAACAAATTATAAAATAGTTAACAACAATATATATATATATATAAAAAATACCAGAAGGAAGGAAAAAAGAAACAGAAAGAGAAGAAATCAAATAAAAAGAAAATTAAAAAGAAATATCTATAAAATATGTTAAATTTTAAATATAGGTTATTCAAAAACTAAGTAGTATTTTTTTATATCCAACTTATATTGTATGAAATCTATCCATTTTTTCCATACCAAAAAATACCTCTCTTGCGACTGATCTTTCAAAAAAGCCGAAATCTTTGCCAAGAGATTAATTCCGCCAAATAAGAAACTTTAAGAAACCACTCTTGCAAAGTAGGCAAAGATTCCTTCTTCCAACATTGCCCTACTAACAACCTGGCCGCTGTAATTAAATTTAACATCAATATAGTCTCTTTACTATCACAATCAGAAACAATACCTAACAAAAACAATTGTGGGGTAAATTTTACCCTTCTTCTAAAAATTCTTTGAATATTCCACCATATCTTAATCCAAAAAGCTTTTATATTTTTACATGACCACCAGATAGGATAATAAGTAGCATACAAACATCCACATCTCCAACATTTAGGCTGCAAGTCAGGATACATACAAGACATTTTTTGTGGATCAAGGTGCCATCTATAAAACATTTTATAAAAATTTTCCCTTAAATTTTGGGCTTGTGTAAATTTAACATTCCTCACCCAAATAATTTCCCAGGTATCTAATAGAACCGGTTCATCAAAATTTTGTGCCCATTTGACCATACATTCTTTAACTAATTCTACTTCTGAATCCAGTTCTACTAACACCCCATAAATTCTCTTAATATGAGTTCGTCTTTGATCTTTTATTTGTTTTAGCAAATTCTCATCTTCTCTAAGCAAACCCACATTACGATCTATCTTCCACCTCTCCACTATTTGTTTATAATGAAACCATGAGTAAATAATATTTTCTTGTGTTAGATCTTCCAAAGATTTTAATTGCCAGTTTTTACCATCCCATCTAAGTAATTGTGCATAAGAAACGCTATCCATCTTGACTCCTCTCCTTATCCCTTCTATCGCATGCCACGGTATGGCCCATAGTGGAATTTTAAAATCACTTCTATAATATTTCTTCCAAACCCGAAGTAAAGAAATCCTTATAATATGAGATTTAAAAACCCTATCAGCCTTTTTATTAAAAATTAAATAGGCATGCCATCCAAAAAGTAAATCCCAACCCTCCAAGAGGAGTATTTCTACATTTGTTAAATTAACCCAATCACTAATTAATGTTAAAGCCACAGCATCATAATACAATTTCAAATTCAGTACCTTGAGTCCACCTCTCTCACGAATATCTTGTATAATTTTAAGTTTTACTCTTGGTTTTTTCCCTGCCCAGATAAATTTATTGATACTTTTCTGCCATTCATTTAAATTAACCTCATTCTTTAAAATAGGTATCATTTGAAATAAAAAAAGAAACTTTGGCAGAACATTCATTTTAATTGCCGCAATTCTTCCCAAAAGAGATAATTGCAGCTTCTCCCAATTTTCCAAATCTCTTTGTATTTTGACCCACAGCCTTTGATAATTATTTTTATACAATTTTGCATTAGAAGCAGATAAAATAACCCCCAAATATTTTACCTTATTAACAACCTCAAAATCTGTCAACTTAACCAAGGTCTCCTTATCCAAATTAGTCATGTTTTTAGGCAATATTTTAGTCTTATTATTATTAATTTTAAAGCCCGAAACCTGTCCATACTGATATATCAATTGTAATAACTCTACTACAGAATAAGTAAGGTTGAGATAAAGTAACAACCAAGTCATCTGCAAAAGCCCTTAGTTTATATTCTTTTTTATTAACTTCTATTCCTTTTATTTGCTGTGATTCTCGAATTTTAATCAGCAAAATTTCCAAAGTTAAAACAAACAGCAATGGTGACAATGGACAACCCTGTCTAGTCCCCTTCTCTATTAGAAACACCTCTGACAAACCCCCATTAACTATGAGTTGTGCCGTTTGCTTTTGATAAATAACACAAAGAGCTTGTAAGATTTTTTCTCCAAAATTCATTCTCTCAATTAATCTTAACATAAATTGCCAATTCAGCTGGTCAAAAGCTTTTTCAGCATCTAAGAATATCAATCCTGCAGAAACCTGATTGTTTTTATCTAAATATTCTAATAAATTAATAATTTGTCTAACATTATTCTTCATATACCTTCCAGTTATAAAACCCGTTTGATCCATATGTATTACATGATGCAAAACCCTCATAAGTCTATTAGCTAAAATTTTTGAGAAAATCTTATAATCTACATTTAAAAGAGATATAGGTCTGTAATTCTTTGGTAAAGTAAGATCTTGATCTTCTTTTGGAATCAAGGATATAAAAGCTTCTACAAATGTTAACATTCTGGCTAGGGGGTGCTCAAATAACAAAGCATTCCCAACAGGAAGTCGGGTCAACCCATCAGCATGCAGGACACACATCTCCACACAACACATAGTTGAGATTTGGGAGGTCTGCGTGTTGGCCCGTCTGCAACCATCGGCAACCTACATTTACCCTTCGCAGCATAGATATGCATTGATGCCCACGCGCAGTTGCGGACAAATCTAAATCAAGCTTTAGTGTGAGGTGTACTCATAATAATCACTGCTAGAAACCCCTCATTGCATTTTGCATTGAGTTTTGCTATGAGAACTAGGCAAGCACAGTGCAAATCCATCAGATCCTGAACTAAGTAGAAAAATCACTCAGAGAACCACAGAATCCAAGTTCCCCAATGCTCAGGTTCACAAATACTGATTTGATATTATCTTTTAATGAAACCACCAAGCAAGATGGCGTATGAATTTATTCATGAAAATAGAGCTTTCCTTCTCCATCAAAGCCTGGTGGGATAACTCATGTTGTATATAATTTTTACTCTGCACTGAAGACACTCTTGAAACCATCTTAAAGTCAAGTATTTTATTATAAATCTCATCCATGCAAGATTCACTTCCAGAATCAACACAGACAACCGTACTGCTCCCACTGAGGTCAACTATGGCTTCAATCCATTGATCTCAAGTCTGGAGCAAAATCCCACATACATACATGAGCTATACAGAGTTGTCTTGATAAAAATGCGAGATCTCATTGTCTCCAGCTTGTTTATCTTGTTGTACTAAAATATAATTATCTAACAAATGTTTTGCATCAAGTGATCTCTGCCATATATACAGGCACCAAAATTACTAGACTTTCTTGGAGGAAAGAACAATTGCATCTTAACACTTTTTCACTTAACAAAGAATCAAAAAACAGCTTTATTTTTCTCAGCCAACAGGGTTTTTTTTTTCTTCATAACTCATGTAATCTTCAAAATTCTCAGGCAAGACATTTTTTTAATGAATCTTTACAAATCTTTATATTTGTCTGAAAGTTAAGAAGTTTTAGCTGGAACGCACTCTCCATATAGAGGAAACAAACCGCTGGCAATAAAATAGAAAATGTAAAGAGAGACCTAAATCACAGCACAATGACCTCCTTTACAGCATCTGCCAAAGAGACGGTGTTCTTAGGCAGCTTCTCTGAAGCAGCGTCTTGATGTCTATGCCACATACAGATTTATTATTGTGCCTGAGAATCCAAAGGGGAAAAATGTTGATGATATGCCTAAGCAGCACTAAGCTCTGGTCATAGGAAAAACTCCAGAATTGTGGGTACCACACCCACACCTACTGATGTGGTCCCAGATTTTTTCTTTGGAGGCACCTAATTAAGAAAACCTTGACTCATTTACATGGGTACGTTTGATCTAAATTATACTCCAAACCACACCAAATTAGGAGCATCTGTGAATGTGAAATGTTTGTTCCCTTAGAATGGGAGAATGAAGCCGGCTCTGGACTGCACATGTTCAAGTGACAAAAAATATTTCAGATGTAGCATACTTCTGAGACTACTTTTCCACTAATAATTTGCAGTTAGTTAGAGTTGTATCTTCTTTCTCTTTCTCTCTCTCTTTCTCTCTCTCCTTCAGATCCACTGTTCCCCACCCAAAATCATTACAGGCTGTCTACAGAGTTTCACTTTTCTTCTTTCTTTAGCAAAGACAAAAAAAAAAGGGGGGGGTGAAAAAAGAACTAAGGGGCCACCTACTTGGTTGATTTTAAAGTGGCCACTGCTGTAGAAGCAAATCCAGCAATTGTCAAAAGTTGTCATTGACACAGAGAGCTAATTCCAATGAAATATTTTCCCAGGACTGAGCAAACATCTGCTAGAATCTACTGCTCTTCACAAAGTCTTTTGTGGATGTTTGCATTTTCTTGCATAGCATTTTCATTTGTATTAACTCTGCACCAGAGAGAGGGAAATGCTATACTGGAATCGGCTGAACATCTCTTTGGAAATCATTAAGAAAACTTAACCACTGTTTGTTGAATTCCCTATGAAGGGGTATCTTCTTTGATTAGGTATTTTAGATGCAGCTTTAAAACCCAGATCAAGCAGCTCAATCCAGACAACAAATAAGGTTCTACCAGCTTCTTCAAATAGATTCTACCTCCCTGAATAGAATCTGTAGCACAATCTTTTGTCCATATCATAAGCTGTTGTAATTTTAGTTGATACATGCTCAAGTTTGCTTTTGAAAACTGATCATTGATGAATAATCAATATCTTGGTATCACAAATCAAAAATACTTTGCCCAGCATGCCTGGAACTACATATTTTATAAATTCAAATGTAGCTTCCAATGGGGATATAGAATCTGAAATACTTTCTGGTTTTGCAGCTTGACTAAAACAACATTGAAAGAGGGAGAGTTAGAAACCTGAAAGTCCACAGCTAGTGGGTTCCAGTTCAATCTATAGGTAAGAAGTTATGCCTTTGCCAAATGACATACATAGAATAACAGAGTACGAAGGGACCTTGGAGGACTTCTGGTCCAACCCCCTGATTGAGCAAGAGATCCTATATCATTTCAGACAAATGGTTGTCCAATCTCTTCTTAAAACCCTCCAGTGATGCAGCACCCACAACTCCTGGTGACAGGTCATTCCACTGATTAATCGTTCTTAGGAAAGTTCTCCTTAGTTTCAGGTTGCCTCTCTCCTTGATAAACTTCCATCCATTGTTTCTTGCCTGGCCTTCTGGTGCTTTTGGAGAATAGGTTGACCACATCTTCTTTGTGGCAGCCCCTCAAATATTGGAAGACTGTCACCCCTAATCTTTCTTTTCACCAGATTAGACATACCCAATTCCTGCAACTGTTCTTCATATCTTTTAGCTTCCAATCCCCCTAATCATCTTTGTTGCTCTTCTCTGCAGTCTTTCTGGAGTCTCAATATCTTTTTTATTTATATTGTGATGACCAAAACTGGATGTTGTAGTTTGGATGGATACAAACTACATTTATAAATACAGATTTGTAAAACGTTAACATTCTATTAAAGAATGTGCAGATTAATAGTCAGGAACTATTTTACATTACCACAGAAACAGGATTAGAAACATTTACAGGAATCTGGGGTTCTTTTTAAAACTTGTTTACAAGGAAAAATGTGGCTTGTAAGATTTGTATAAGAGTGGGACAGCGTACAATCTGCAATGGTGGTTATGGTTCCTTCACCTCCAGAGGTTTTTGGAGATAATGGAAAATTATCTCGAAAATAGTCTAAGATGATATTTGTGTTCCCAATTCCACAATTCTATGATATGTAGACCTCTGGCAAATGGGAAAAAAAGAGGTTTAATTTAGTGCTGCTAAAGAGACAATCCTTCCTGTTTGCATATAGAAATTTTAGATATGGACCACAGTTTTGCTGATTAGTATTTCCAGATTATGTGTTCTAAAGCGATCTCAATCTGGGGATAAACATAGATGTTATGAAAAGTGGCTTTCCCCTTCATTAAGGATAGCAGTTATTTTTTTCTCATGAAGGCAACAGATTTCCCTAAAGAGAAAAAATGCCAGTATAATGTTAGTTCACTTTCTAACCCTTTTTAAATTTTTTTCCATTGATAAGACGAACTTCTATTGGCAAAATCCAATATCTGACCCATTTTGACATTTTAAGACCCTTGGATTTGTCCCAGTCCATTCTGTATTGGGACAAAATTCGAAGATAGCAGACATCAAGTTAGCAAGCGTCCTATTTTGCTCTCCTTCCTTTCTCCATCTAAAGAGCTTGAATTGCATAACTTTTGTACCAGCATATTTCCAAGTACAACTGTCTTTCCTTTCCCTTCTGTAATGCAAGCTGGGACTGACGCCTCTTTTTCATCTTCCGTATTAACATGTGATTCACGAGTTTATTGGAAAAGGAGTGGATGCTTCTTTTGTGGGGATGCTGAGCCTTTTTGCATGAAGATACCTTAATATATTTGTTTGATCTAGTGTGGGTTTTTTTAAAAAAAACATTTTTTTTGTAGTAGCTGGAATATCATTCGAATATATTAATGTTTTCAGCAATGGTGCTGAGAGACCTTAGTTAATACCTTATGCATGAATACATAGATATACTTCAGACAGAGGTAATGTTTTAGCCCTTGTGTTGGTAATATTTGGAGACATGGAATGAAAGAGCCTGCTCTTTTCCTGCCTTTGTTGTGGCCTTACATTGTGGTGGTGTGGAGCCAAGGTTCTTGCTGTTGCCTACACAGCCTGGATTCAATAAGCAGTTCTATATGTATATTATGACAATGTGGTCAAGTAAACCAGCCTTTTTTTTTTTTTTGCTATACCTTTGTGTGCCTGTATAGCATAACAAAAAAAATCTGGTGCTTATTTTTCGTATACTCATTCAATATGTTAACATATTCATAATTTGATACAGGTTACGTTCTTCGTATAATTAAAGTTGGAGTGTTAGATGAAAAACCCGCAAAATGTTATTTGAATGGAAAATATTTCTGCTTTCATACAAGAGTCATTACGGCACTGTAATGTATAAAACCGTAAATCTGACGAATAATCACTAACCCATGCTTGGTTGTCAGTTAGATCATTTCTGATTCCCTCCCTAGAGTAAAAATCCATCCAACTCTTTATCTGCCCACCCTTAAAAGTTATATGTGTCCCAGATGCATTTTGGATCATTCTGCTCTGTCGTCTCACCCATTAGGACCACGTGCCCCAGACTTTTTTCATATTTTCTGTGTTGCATATCTCATTTTACTCCCAGAGTCTTCTCAGAACCTACCTCTCTGGCATGGTTGGGAAAGGCACCTGGGATAGAATCTACAACACTCCTCCATGAAAAATAGGACACAGACTTTGCCAGTGACATCTGTTGTGTTATTGTCTTGCAGATTTAGTTTTCTCTTATCGTTCCTTGTCCCCTTTCTGATACCAAGGGAGGCTTATTGTGTTTCTTCAAGAACTAAAAGGATTCCTCATGGGCTGCTTTCAAAGCATTTAACAATGAGATAGGATGGAGGTGCCTCCCTGCAACTTTTTGTTGGTGTCCTATTCAGTATGGCTGAATAGAATACCTAGATGTATGGCCACTATTGAGCCCAACATTTCCTTTGCTAAGCAAGATTGTTGTTAAGTGAGTTTTATTCCAGTTTATGACCTTTCTTGCCACAGTTGTGAAGCGAATCACCACAGTTGTTAAGTTAGTAACACAGTTGTTAATTGAATCTGGCTTCCCCGTTGACTTTGCTTGTCAGAAGGCTGCAAAGGGGGATCACATGACACTGCAACCATCATAAGTACACGCCAGTTGCCAAGCATCCACATTTTAACCACATGACCATGGGGGGTGCTGCAACAGTCATAAAAATGGTCCTGTCACTCTTTTCAGTGCTGTTGTAACTTTGAATGGTTACTGAACCAATGGTTGTAAGTCAAAGACTACCTGTACACTGTCCCTTTCCTAAGTCATAGTGCTAGGACACTTTGAAGAAACAGACAGAAGAGATCTCATCCACCTCTTTTTACGGCAACGAAGGTTCCCCGCATGGGGAAAATGCCCCCCCCAAAAAAACTTTGAAGAGGCTGCCTTCAGGAGAGAGAAGCCATGTTTTCCTCTTTCTGGGCATGTGGAGGAGAAGCAGGGGTGCTTCACTTTTCCTCCCAATGATGAAAAGGAAATGAGGGAAAGTAAATGTTTTCTTTTGTTTCTTTCTCCGGATTCTTGGGATAGGGAGACACCGGAAGGGTTCACAAAGCAGACTCATCCAGTTCTACAGAACTGGAACGCCATGGAAAGTTGTGAAGCTGTAATTCACCTTCACATTTGTTATAAAAAATGTATGTGTGTGTGTGCGCGCACACGCCACCTTTCAAAACAGATGTTTTCCCAAGGTGGCTTACATAAAAATTTAAATCTAGGTTGATGCTAAAACAGCAGACTAGAATAAACTCTAATACAGCCTAATAAAACTGTTAAAAAATGAAGGGAGGAGTAATAAACGATAGCTGGAAAAAATCAATTAAAATCTGGAAACAGCAGGAGTTAAATAGTAGTAATAAGATTAACTTTTAAAACACACACACACAAACACACACACACACACAAAGCCTCACCAATTACAAAAACAATTAAATTAAAGTGGAAGTTAAAAGGCACAGAAAAATCCCTTTTCCATGTACTGAAAAGACAATGGAGCCAGCATTACGGAAGATAACTCTGCAACTGAGAGTCCATTGCTAAAAAGTCCTGAGCTGTTCCGTACTGGAGGATCATGAACAATAGGATTCCTCAGACAACACCCCAGTTTTATTTATTGAAATAGTCCTGAAAGCATACCTGGAACCACTATGTATGCTTGTGTAACATTAGCATAATATGATCATGGCACATTGTTTCAACATGCTGTAATTTATACTAACCACAGTCTTCAGGCTACCTTCAAGAGCAGTTCCACATGTAGCACCTTAGTGCAATTTAAACCAGAGGTTCCCAACCTTTTGGGCACCAGGGACCAGTTCTGTGGAGAGAGGTTTTTCCACGGACCAGAGGGTGCATGGTTTTGTGTACTTCCTGCAACTCGCGGATGGGGCTTTGCTTGTTTGTGCAGACCAGTTGCTGGCATGCCATGGCCCGGTACTGGTCCACAGACTGGGGGGGTTGGGGACCCCTGATCTAAACAGTAGATTTTCAGCAGATTATTGAAGGAAGACAAGCAAAAACCTGAAAAAAGTTTTTGCCCACCATAGTTTTCCTGGGTATCTAGGATAAACAAGGAACTAATGGTGGTTTTTTTTTCCTTTCTGGAATTTATTTATTTATTATTAAATTATTATCCTGCCTTTTTGACTTATAGGTAACTCAAGGTTGTGAACATACCATCAATACCCCTTCCTTCTCCTGTTTTCCCCACAACAACAACCCTGGGGAGTAGGTTGGGCTGAGAATATTGGCACATACAACTGCTACATCTGAATGTATTTTTTTTCTTTACCCTTTTTAACCTTCTATGTGCCATAACCTTCTTTTTTCCACATATCATTGTTTAATCATTTTTTTTAGCAAAAGTGATTCCCCATCTGTAATATTCTCTAGCTTTACGTTGTGAATATAGAATTAATATATTGATGCCTAGGCTTGCTTGGCTATTTGTTTTCCCTTTTTTATTATGCACCTTTGCACTAAAAGAAGACCAGTCCTCATTTTTCTTTCTTTTTTTAATTAATTAATTGGATTTACATGGTCATCCATCTCATTTAAGTGTCTTTTGGTGTCTTACAATAAAATAGATAAAAACATATAATACAAACAAATGAAAATGAAAAGAGCATGTGGAAATCATTAAAAAAGCACTATTTACACAATAAGGGGACAAACTCTATGTTATACCCAGACCTCCTAGGCCAGGGGTAGGCAACCTTGGGTCTTTTATGACTCGTGGACTTCAACTCCCAGAATCCCTGAGGGGAAAGGGAGAAGTTTCCAAACTGAGCCATGCTGGATCAAGAATTCTGGGAGTTGAAGTCCACGAGTCATAAAAGAGCCAAGGTTGCCTATCCCTGCCCTAGGCTAATTAAAACCTATCTTTTCTCTATTCCAAGTGACTATTACCCTATTTGCACTGAAATTAAGTGCATATATCTGCTTTCTCTATTCTGTAATCCTATAAAATATCTTTTCTTTCCAGTACATATTATGATTTATACATGCACTTTACCTATTTGGGAAAACAGCAAAGACCCTGAAGTTTTTATTTATAGTTATCTCAGTTCTAATGTAGGTTTTTTTTTCTCAATCTACTCTTAGAAATAATAAAAGGATCCTTTAAAAGTTTAGTTATTCAGCATCCATCCATCCATCCTTTCTGTCTGCAAATGTTATCCTGTCCATGCAGCTAAAGAAAAAAAATAATACTACAACAAAGTTATCTTCTCCCCACCAAAAAAAAGGAAACAGATGGCAGATTTTTTCTTTAAAAAAAATGGCAACCCAAGAATTATAATAAAAGAAGTAAGCCAACAAAAATCAGTCAGTGACCTACTGAAATAAAGCTATGACAAATTAGGGCGAAATGCATAAACAGGCCAAATAAATTGAAGGAGAACCTGAGTATATAGAGAAGGCAAATGGCAAGGGGAGATGAGAGAGTTAAAACCTTGAGGAACAGAAAAATTAAAGAAAAGATGGGGTAATATTGGCAGGGATAAATAGATCAAGGAAGGAGAGAACAAACCACTTTGCATGGATGAAGTCTGTCTGTCTGTCTGTCTATCTATCTATCTATCTATCTATCTATCTATCTATCTATCTATCTATCTATCTATCATCGCCATCTATCTCTACCTATATCTATGATCTATCTATGCAGAGACACACATATACAAATATAGATATCAGTAAATTGCATTATTTTTACATGTATTCATACCTAATTCCATGAATCCACTTTGTCTAGTTTCCATATTAATTTGCATATATGTTTGATTCTATGTAAATTTAGGCACACATTTTTCAACATAGGGTTGACATGCAATACAAACAAAATTCAGAACATATTTTCTCTTTCTCTTTCCTGATCATATTCTATCTTCAATTATGCATTTTCAAACACATGTTTAAGCCCAGAACATGATATTTGGGCAAAGTGCAAAATTTGATGGATAACTGATCCAATCCACACTTTTGTCTAGGGGAAACGGATTAAGTTAATTTTTATAGAAATTCACACAGATTAAATTCTTCCTCCATTCCAGATGCAGACAGATATTCATGAAGTGGGAAGGAAACTCAAAGAGGGATGGGATAAGATAGCATAACACTGAATTTATGGCATTTTTACAAAAATCACTCAGCCCCTTAAAGTACCTCTAAGACAGTCCATGAAATTCTATGGGCCTTTCCCCCAGATAAGAGCAATTGGCAAATCAGAATATGAATGCCTGAGATTAAACAGTTCAAAAACTGTTTCACATGTCTACTGTTGAGAAGTGTAAAAAGCAGAACAGTGATTCACATCTTATGTTGTATCTTCAAAGAACAATATGAAGAGCACCCACCAGTGTCAAAAGGAGGTGAAGATGCATCATATTGGATATGATGTTTTTATTAGCTCAAGCAGCATTGAGAAGTTCTTAAGTATTTGTTATCTGTTCACTATTAATTACACTCCTTTAGTCTGACACTTTTTACAGTGTTCCTAAAAAGCTACATTTGTTCTTCTGTCAGTTTTCCAGAGTTTTCCCAGGGTTTTTAAAAAAATTTCTGGAATCACTCTTTCAATGGGCAGTAGTAGTATAATTCACAATGTGACATATGTCTGCACCCAGTCCAGGGGAGAAGCCTTTAATGAATTGTGAAATTAAAGAGAAAAAAAAGATCTGATTATTGTCTGTTTATTTTAAATGACCTAGCACCTGAACCTGAACTATTGGAATCTGGGTGCAAGTACAATATTATTTCATTGTCTCCAATAATATGCTTAACTTACTAGATTCATTCCAGATGATAATGAATAGGACAGATAACTAACCCATCAACCACTGACCTTAAATCTAGAACTTCCTCAAATCTGCATGTGCATTGATCCAGAAGATATATATTCTACTGGAGGGCCAAGTATCTAAACTGGTTGAATAATGCTATTTCCCTGTTAACTCCACTCACTCAGGACAACAAACCCACCTTAACCCACTAGGTAAAGGGAACAAATGAGTTAGTAGAATTTAACAGCCACCACCATCCACTAGGAGGATAAACATCCAGATCACATCCAGATCTTGATTCAATCTAGAATGGTTCAGGCCATAATATAACTTTTTAAGCTTCTTGAACCCTGTGTTAGAAGAATCTGCCTCTCAAAATCTATTACAAAAAGACAATATACAAATTAATTTATGAGAAAAAAATCAGAAGAAAATTGATATCAATTGATTACAATCATAAACACTGAATGATTCCCAAACATTTTGGTACAATGGGGCAAAAAAGTATTTAGTCAGCCACCAATTGTACAAGATCTTCCACTTAAAAAGATGAGAGAGGCCTGTAATTGTCATCATAGGTAGACCTCAACTATGAGAGACAAACTGAGAAAACAAATCCAGACAATCACATTGTCTGATTTGGAAAGAATTTATTTGCAAATTATGGTGGAAAATAAGTATTTGGTCACCTACAAACAAGCAAGATTTCTGGCTCTCACAGACCTGTAACTTCTTCTTTAAGAGGCTCCTCTGTCCTCCACTCATTACCTGTATTAATGGCACCTGTTTGAACTTGTTATCAGTATAAAAGACACCTGTCCACAACCTCAAACAGTCACGCTCCAAACTCCACTATGGTGAAGACCAAAGAACTGTTGAAGTTCACCAGAAACAAAATTGTAGACCTGCACCAGGCTGGGAAGACTGAATATGCAATAGGCAAGCAGTTTGGTGTGAAGAAATCAACTGTGAGAGCAATAATTAGAAAATGGAAGACATACGAGACCACTGATAATCTCCCTCGATCTGGGGCTCCATGCAAGATCTCACCCTGTGGGGTCAACATGATCACATGAATGGTGAGCAAAAATCCCAGAACCACACGGGGGGGACCTAGTGAATGACCTGCAGAGAGCTGGGACCAACGTAACAAAGGCAACCATCAGTAACACACTATGCCGCCAGGGACTCAGATCCTGCAGTGCCAGACGTGTCCCCCTGCTTAAGCCAGTACACATCCGGGCCCGTCTGAAGTTTGCTAGAGATGATCCAGAAGAGGATTGGGAGAATGTCATATGGTCAGATGAAACCAAAGTAGAACTGTTCGGTAGAAACACAACTCGTCGTGTTTGGAGGAGAGAGAATGCTGAGTTGCATCCAAAGAACACCAGACCTACTGTGAAGCATGGGGGTGGCAACATCATGCTTTGGGCCTGTTTCTCTGCAAAGGGACCAGGACAACTGATCCGTGTACAGGAAAGAATGAATGGGGCCATGTATCGTGAGATTTTGAGTGCAAACCTTCTTCCATCAGCAAGGACATTGAAGATGAAATGTGGCTGGGTCTTTCAGCATGACAATGATCCCAAGCCCGGGCAATGAAGGAATGGCTTCGTAAGAAGCATTTCAAGGTCCTGGAGTGGCCTAGCCAGTCTCCAGATCTCAACCCCATAAAAAACCTTTGGAGGGAGTTGAAAGTCCGTGTTGCCCAGCGACAGCCCCAAAACATCACTGCTCTAGAGGAGATCTGCATGGAGGAATGGGCCAACATACCAGCAACAGTGTGTGCCAACCTTGTGAAGACTTACAGAAAACGTTTGACCTCTGTCATTGCCAACAAAGGATATATAACAAAGTATTGAGATGAACTTTTGATATTGACCAAATACTTATTTTCCACCATAATTTGCAAATAAATTCTTTCCAAATCAGACAATGTGATTGTCTGGATTTGTTTTCTCATTTTGTCTCTCATAGTTGAGGTCTACCTAAGATGACAATTACAGGCCTCTCTCATCTTTTTAAGTGGGAGAACTTGCACAATTGGTGGCTGACTAAATACTTTTTTGCCCTACTGTATATGATGGCTTAAAGTATAATTTACAAAGATGAATTGCCATATTTCTACAGTTGCTTACTCTACAACTTACTTTAGATCACAATAGATGCAGGGAACTGGTTTACAGCAGTAATCCTCAAGCCAGACCTGCTACCAAGGTGGCCAACAGAATCCAGTTGAGACAATTAAACAATGTATTGAAAACAAACCCCCTAAAAGTGATTGTATCTCAGCCAAGGTCTTTACAGGGATTGGTTGGTTCCTTGAAATCAACCTATCCTTCAGAAGCTGTGGATGCTCCAACACTGGAGCTATTTCAGAAGAGATTGGAGAGCCATTTATCCGGAATGGCATAGGGTCTCCTGCATGGGCAGGGGGTTGAAACTCCAAGGGTTAGAGTTCTTACTGTTCTTATTGTCTGTCCTCTTTACATTTATAGGTAACCCTATCCATGTCTGCTTTATAAAGAAGACCCTATCAATCATCATCCATATTTGCCAAACATCTATATGAAAATCTTTATGATTGGATAGAGGATAATAGCATCTTAAGCATAAGAGCAAGCAAGGTTTAGACAGGGTAGATTTACAACTGATCATCTATGGTCTTCTTAAAATCACTCTTTGATTCTATTTCCAAAAAAAAAAAAAAAAAATTCTCTGGAAGAATTGACTCTCCTTCCACCTCCTACAGATGGAAGACTCCTTTCACTAGTAGTTATTAGTCTTTGAAATAATACAAATTTGAAGGTTGGAAATTATGCTCAAGATCAACTAACTAATTCACTCCCCTTAATCCAGGCTGTTAAACAAGAAAGTGTCCTACCCCACCACTTTTTCAATTTTGACATAACATCAATAGCTCCATACCATAATAAGCTAAATTTTCATTATTCTAAACTGGCCTAGAGGCATACCCTCTTTTATCCTGAGGATGTGGCTATCCTCTCATACTTGCTCATAGGGTTGAGTGCTTTCAAAGCACTTTCATACTAATGTGAATACCATATTGATAATTAACTACCATAAAACAAAATATTTGACATGTCACGAAAGGAAAAGAGTACAATTGAACTATCGGTATAACAACATTGATCAAGTAAAGTTCTTTATCTGGGTATAATCTTTCATGAACCTGGGAGACAAGATGCCCATCTAGACTGCCTATTCCAAATGGCTCAGAGAAGCAATTTTCAGTACTGGGGAAGACAGTATACTTCAGTCACCCTGAAATTTTATGAGACCAACATAAAGATCTTATATATATTATTTATTGTATTGTTTGTCTCGGGTCTTTGTGTTTTTGTTCTGCATTGACTGGCCATAGACGTAATAAGGAATAAACAGACAATGGGAGATATGAGTGGTCCTTGATGCTCTCTGAGCTTGGTTGTTTTTTTGCAGAAATTTCATTACTCAAACTAGGTAACATCTATAGCACACTGGCGATATTACCTAGTTGAGGAATGAAATGTCTGCAAGAAAACAACCAAGCTCAGAGAGCACCAAGAACCCTTCATTTCAAACTTGAGCTACAAATATTCTTCTGTATCAGTAACGTGAGTTATGAACTGATAGTTCAGCTTGCTCAGGTAAAGTATACATATAGCATTCTTCACCAGTCCCAGTCCTTTCCCATTCAGCAGCTGACAAGACGGTAAAAAGAGAAAAGATACCCTTTGTGTACATCAGTTTTAGTGTGTTTCCCCAAACTATTTTCCCAATAGGTATTTACTGACTTTGATATGACCACCATCCACCCGTCCCTTGTGAAATGAAGAGTGGGAGAAAACGACACAGAACAGCACAAGTTCCATCTTTTATTGTTCCATGGCTTAAAATTAAATGTTAATTAATTACTCCTGCCATCTCTGCTACAGCCAGTCAGACTGGATTTAGAACAGTCTTTCAGTGTTTAAATAAACAACATTCCGTTTTCATCTGAAGCCCCAAGAGTAAATATTTCTTTTTCTTAGAAATCGGTAGTTAAAAAGGAAGCAAATATCTCCATGTCCACTGCAGGTAGCATTGAAATTAAAGAAACAAGGATTGGTATTGTCAATTTTGATTAATAGCTTTTCATTAATAAACATCCTGTTATTCATTTTCCACCTGCAGTTGCTGATGTTCCCTGGAATCAATTAACTCATATAATTTGATTTATTTTTACAAAGACATTTTTGGATGTGCTGCACTGATGATAAAGCCTTCTGGGTTTGCCATTTTTTGATTCAAAGCGAGATTGTTACCTAAGTGCTTTTTATTTCTAATGTTGTGAGAAAATGTGCCTTCAGGCAGTCTGGAATTAAAAGAATGAAAGAAAACTTGAAAACTTAAGACTGAATTCAGGGAGAAGTATCAGTTGCCTCCTGGGAGGCAGGGGTTTCAGTTCTGCATAAGCTCTGCCTTTCACTGTGTTGGAAATGACAAAAGTTAAGAATAAATAAGCTTTATGACTCTGTAGTCAAAGGAGGTAAAACCAGTTAATGATTTGGGCTCCTGGCGACAAAAGAGGCCATTCTGAATAACCAATCAAACAGTGTTAAGGAACAAATAGGTGAGATTTGCACCCTGGGAGGAAGAAGCATTTTAAACACCCTTCCTTTGACTTACTTTTTACTTTCCTCCCTTCAAATCAGTTCTTGAGTCTTGGTGAGCACCATGAGACTTGTTATATGAAAAGGAGATGATCATAGAGGAAAGGGAAGTAGGGAAAATATTGTTTTCCCTACTTATACATACATGTTGTCATGCTGTGATTCCACAGCTGGATGGTTGAAATCCAGTCCGTTCTGCTGAACCTTTGGATGCATCCTAAAGATCCCACTTTTCCCTCTGCAGAGCCAAAGGTGGACCCAGAAGAGACATTTTTTAGTCAATAGACACCATTGCTTTTTTCAGCCGTTTAATAGTTCAGTTAATTAATTGAATAGAAGCATACTGTCTAAGTACTAAATAAAATCTTATCTAATTTTAACCTCACCTTTATCATCCAAGATAAATAATTCCCAAAGTATGTCTCCATTAGTAATCAATCTCTAGGTAAATCTTTATATTGCAGTCTAGGTGATCTGGATTGACCTCATTCATGCATTCATGTACATGTAAAAACCAATGCTCCTTGCCATCCAGTTGTACAGTCAGCCTCCATATGTGTTGGACAGTGGACAGCAGTCTACCTCTCTCCTAGATTAATCAATGACTAACGGCATTGATCTGTTCATCAAGCAACATCCCACATGCCAAGACCAAAGTAGGCAGAGTCCTATCACTACATTTGGTATATCAAAGATTGATGACATAGTTCCTACATTAATCAGGGCATTCACTGTTCACTATACTGGCATGTGCAGGTCTCTCCATCAACCAAATGTGTATATCAAATACTTTTATAGGACACCATTTCACAAGAAGAGTTGCTTTGGTTAGTGAGATGGGCAGCACAAAAAGTTAACAAATAAGTAAGATCACCACATCTATCAAGGTTTTAGAATCCATGCATAAAATTACCCAATATTTTGGTTTATCATTCATTTTACTCTTTAGGCTAGTAGCAAATAACAGCAAAAAACCCAACTATGTTGAAAACACTGATACGTGCAAAATTGGTTATTCTAAGAAAACTTAGGGTGGATAATAGAATGATTAACCAGACTGATCATCAGATACATGTGTATTCTTTTTCATGTAAGTTCTGAATGTCCCTAACTATTATTAAGGTTTTTTGGGTCTTCAATGGCCTTTGCCTCCATTAACTTGCTTATTTAATATTATCGTTTTGTAGAGCCATGAATATTATCAGGTTATTTTCCAGTACATTTAGCACAGTTAAAGTATTAATATCAAGTTTATTCCCAGTGAAGAAAACAAAGTCTTACTCCTACCAGCAGCTTGAACTATCGACAGTAACTTTAAAATTGATAGGAGATCCAATTCATTAGGATTTCCTGATGGCTATAATTTTCTCCCTTCTACATCATATTGGGTTGGCATGATTTCAAATGTTGATTCATTTTCTGGGGCATAATCATTTTAAGATTTGATGCCTGTACACCTGACATGTAGATAAACTTAGCCATGGCTCTGTTTATACTTGCTTGGAAAAAGTGGGAATGAGGGTGACTTCTGTAAGTAATTTTTGTTCCTATAAACAGAAATACTGATTTTAAAACTTAGTCAGATTATAGCAATAGTATTGTAAGGTAAGACAACTTCCACTACACACTGTAATTCTAGGATGTGTGAATAATTTATTCTAACCTGTGCAATACAATAGCCAATTAATTATCATTACATCCTCCACCCCACCCCAGTGCTAGCTGGGAAAAGCTGGGCAAAACTAGCAGTGCAAGACTGTGTGATGTGTTGTCATTGCTGCTACGCTAATTCCCATGTCTCCACATTGCTATCTGTTCAGAGCATCCACACTGTAAATTTTCTAGTGAAGAGAGAGGGGGGGGAGAGAGAGAGAGAGAGAGAGAAGGGAGGGAGGGAGGGAGGGAGGGAGGGAGGAAGGAAGGAAGGAAGGAAGGAAGGAAGGAAGGAAGGAAGGAAGGAAGGAAGGAAGGAAGGAAGGAAGGAAGTCACTTGAGTCAAGAATAGGTTTTTCTGCAGCTTGCTTTCATGGGACTTCTAACAGAATTAATTCAATGAGTATCCAAGAAGTATAATATATGCAAGCAGCCCAAAGTAATCAAGCACAGTACAAGTTCACAGGCATTCTTAATCCAGAAATAATGGTAATAACCAGTATTCTTCAATCAATTGTCCCTTCCCTTCAATTGTCCTTCAGCAGCAACAGTTGTTACGCTCTAGTACATTCTCCTCCCACATCACTTCTCGACAATATTGCAGAGAGTGGCATAAAGGGCCACCATTAAAATTAACTAGACTAATATACTGTGACTGTTAGGTGGGGAGGGTAGAGGACAACTGGAACAAACAGGAAAGGTGCAGGAGATGTGAGCCTATATCTGAACGAGTATTTGGAGAAAATTATGTGGCAGGAAAATGGCATCACATATCACACCACATTGTTTCCATTCTGTTTCACTACTGGAGAGGGCTTTTATGCGGTATTAGATGTGATTTTATTAGAATTGTTATAAAAGATTTTTCTAATATGAAAGTACAAGTCATTGTTTTTTTAATAAGGAATGCTAACTGCAGTTCTTTGCTTGGAAAATGCTATGTCTGAATGTATTTACTTATTTAATTTGTATTCTGCCTTTATTAGTTTTACAAATAACTCAAGACTTGCGAACATAGCCATACACCTTCCTCCTCCTATTTTCTCCATAACACAACCATGTGAGAGAATGACTGGCCTAGGTTACCCAGCTGGCTTTCACCGCTAAGGCAAGAATTGAACTCACTGCCTCCTGTTTTCTAGCCCAGTGCCTTAACCCAGGGGTCTCCAACCCCCAGGCCATGGCTCACCTCCGGACCTTGAGCCATTTGTAACTAGGCCACAGAACTGGTGGGCGAGTAGGCACATGTGCTCTATTTGCACGAGCGGTGAGCATGATTGCCCACTGCTTGCTCAAAATGAGCTGCACACATGAGACAGAGCACGTGTCCATCAGTCACATGGGAACATCCCCTCTCCCCCTTTCCGTCTGTCCCCAAAGTCAAAGACGTTGGGGAACTCTGCCTTAACCACTATACCAGGGGTGTCAAACTCGCCACATCACATCACGTGTCACGACATATCGTGACTTTTTTCCCATTGCCGGAGCTGGGGTGGGCACGGTTTTGGCATGATGCATCCGGCCTGTGGGCCGGCTGTTTGACACCCCCGCACTATATCAAACTGGCTCTTTGTTGATGACGTTCTCAAAACAATAGTTTTGGTTTATAGATTCAGAAATATTTTCAAGGAATCATTATTTTCTATTTTAAATAATCCAGAGAAGCTTTCTCTGAGCCTGAAGTAGTTTTAAAAAATTAGTCAAAGGATAAATTATTGCTAAAAAAAGATTGCACATTTTAATTAAAAAAAAACTATTGCAAGCAGGTCAAAGTTAAAATTTAAGTTGTAGTGAATTCCTTTAGATTGCTGTGAATACAGTGATACTGCTAGACAATTTTCTATTTAAACAGTCACATAAAAGAAGTTAGACCAAGAGAAATTTCTTCCTGTGATTATTCATTTGTCTAATAAAGAAGCTTCACTTTCTAAAATTTTAATGACATTGAAAAACAGATCTGCCAATTTTTAGGGGACTTTTCTAGGTAAACTTAAAAGTAGATCAGTCCTGCTGAAATCAATGGTACTTAGATTCATTCTTTAAGTCACATTGACCTCAACAGATGTGCTTTAAGTACATCTACATTTGGGATACACTTCTACTGAGGAGTTTGAAATGGTAGGATAAATTGTGTGATGTGCCCCTATAATCCATTATTTCTTTTCTTCATAAGGTTTACAGTAAGATTGCTTGGAAAATGTAACTGCCTTTTTATACCAACTGCTGTTGATCCACCAGACACAGTTCAGAGTACTGATGATTATTAGTATTAGAAAGCCTACTTACTTGGCAATGGAGTGTTTTGAAATATTGATTGTATTGATGGTAATCTATTCAAGCCTTCTCTGTTAGAGTTATGCTCGGTACTTTCTACAAAATGGGAAATGATCAAGACAAATGTCTTGATGTCATTCCTAAAATGGAAAAAAAAAATTCTTTATAGAATTCCAAAAACAACCCTCAAAATCTTTGCTGATGAAAAAGGACATTTACATAGGATGTTGTCTGCAACATCTGGAAAGTTGTACCTTGGAATTTGCATATTACAAACATGCAAGGCAAATGGAATAAAATGCACACATCACAAACGCACACATACACCAAAAATGAAAAAAAATGGTAAATTGTCTATCTCTATTCTGATTAGTAGATCAATGTTATTATTACTATGCTGCACAAAATAATCTATGGAGAATATGTTGTTTATTATAATGATGCTATTTTTTTAAGTAAGTAATATTTAAAGTAACTAATAATTACCTTGATTAGTGCCATATGGAGTTTATTTTTTTGTAACAGACACCAAAGATACAAGCATTAGAATGTATTTCAATAAATCTCCCTATTCATATTCAACAAAAAAACACCCAAACAACAACACTAAATTAAGAGTTTGAATTTAGAGAATGTGGCAAGCTTGAAATATGAGAAACTTATATCATAAGATCATGCTCTGTGCATGACTACTATGCCCAGTACTATGATAGAGATCTTTCTGTAAGATATAAAACAGATGATGCATCTTCTGCCATTTACTGAAAGTTCTGAAATATGTATTTCAAGGTTTGGAGGAGAAGCTAGCCTTATTTGTATATATCTTCAAGGGAAGTCAACAGGTCATTCACATGCAGTCAATTCTTTATAGCATTTACAGTTTTCTGAAACCCAGCAATATAATCAAGTAAATCCATGGTATGACCTAGGTATTCACCCCTCATGAGGGTGGGTTGCTGCTGAGAGATCAAGGAGCACAAGGATGGATGCACCACCCATTTCCCTGTTCTGCCAAAAGGCATCAAATCAGTGCTGTCTTCATAGTGTACACTGGCTCAAAACCAAACTGAAGCAAGACCAAATAATCCATACTTAGAATTATTCACAGTTGCTAATTTGCAATGCATATACTGTAGTGATGTTAATACAGGCAGGCATGTCAACAATATTTATGCCTAATTCTATCCAAATGTACTGTATTTTGCCAGTAGTGAACATAGTCTAGATCAGGGGTCCCCAACCCCCAGTCTGTGGACCGGTACCAGGCCACAGTGTGCCAGCAACTGGTCTACACTGGTCTACAATCAAAGCCCCATCCATGGGATGCAGGCAGCACACAAAACCACACCCTCTCCGGTCTGTAGAAAAACCTTTCTCCACGGAACTAGTCCCTGGTGCCCAAAAGGTTGGGGACTTCTGGTCTAGATATTCTGATTTCAATAGAGAGGGAGTAAGAGAGATTACACCCAAAATATTAGGTGTACATTCTAGATTTGTATGCATTTGTCATTTATTAGTGATGAAAGAATATTCTTTAACAGAATGTAATTCTTCTCAATTTATACCCTCTTGTGCACTCCCAGAAGGTTGAGGGAGCCTTGGGATTGGTAGTTGGAGAAAAACAAAGAGAAATCCAGTTTTTCACCTGAAGGAATCTCAGTTCAGTAAATCACAGCAACCTTGCTCCACTTCCATGAACTCACAACACAGCAAGTAAGAGAAGACATTGGGAATACAGACCTTTTGATCTTTCATGGCCTCATCATGAAGGGTGATTAATTGAAAACACAAAGGCTTCATTTTAAACTACTACATTCTAAAATTACTCATCTACTTCAGAGCACCTAAAGGATGCAGAAATTGCATTTAGTCTTGCATTTTATTCTAATAAACATATTGAGTGCCACAAAACTTGACTCTATGCTAATATCTGGTCTATGAAACTGCTGGGAAAGGTCATCTGTCAGGTTACTGTAGGTTCAAGACTTGTTCTTGACCCCAAAATCATCAACTTGGTCTTTGCTCCTGCACTGGCTCTGAAGGACTTTGGATGGCGTTGGGGATTCTCCTAGATCAGGGGTGTCAAACTGCCAGCCCATGGGCTGGATGCGTCATGGCAAAACCATGCCACTCCATTGCCGGCAATGGCAAAAAAGGTTGTGATATGTCACAACACGTCACATGACATTGCGACACCCCTGTCCTAGATTCACAGCTTCTACATCATTAATAGGTAAAGACTATGGTTAGGAAGCTCTTTGTTCAGCTTTGGTTGGTGCACCCATTAATGCACTTCAGTTCTTTAAAAAGCATATTGCAATACCCAAAAGCATTTCACCATACACTAACATCTTGTGTAATTCCTAAAGTATTAAGAGGAAAGAAAAAGAAAACTTGGGGAGAAAAATTCTGGTTTTGCAAACCCATAAGCACATAAAGATGGAATACAACAACAAAGAATATATGGGAAAGTTCTGGTGCTTGCTAAGCAGAAATTATTTTGTCTTAATTCTGTCATCTTGGATCCAAAATATTAATAACACCCCCTTTCCCATTTCTATTTAATTCTCTCTAACATTTAAACAAAAAGTCAGGGTGTAATTAAAGTATCAGTGGAAAAATAGCAGTATGGTCATAATCCATGTTTTGATTATCTTTTCTTTCCTTCCTTCTAACTTTTTTTTTCTTTTTTCCAATAGGATAGCAGCCAAGGAGAACATGAATCTTATGTCACCCCAGAGTTTAGGAATTGTTTTTGGACCAACTCTCCTTCGACCTGAAAAAGAGACAGCATCCATGGTGATCCACATGCTGTATCAAAACCAATTGATTGAGCTGATGCTAAGTGAATACACCAAGATCTTCAGCTCTGACTGACAGACTGAGAATGTTGCTGAATATGTTCACATCTGTCTTGATACCTAATATTTTTACATTTCTGTAAACATCTTTTTGAAATATTTCTTTTTCTTTCTAGTGACAGATGCCTCATTTTGTGAAAACTTAGTGATGGTTTTGTCTTTACATTTCCAAACACTGAAATAAAAATATATTGTCAACATTTGCTTATATGTACTCTGAATTAACTCTTTAAACAACTCGGTCTTTGCCAGTACATTTTGCCTTTTGTGCATATCTTTGTTTATAGCCGAGAGTTGACTGTACCCCTGGATCTGGCACGTTAGATAGTTGAAAGCCTGGACCTCATGAGGCCATTGATAAATATCAGACCTATTTGTGACAAAGTACTGGTCATAGATGAGCGAGAGAACCTGACATGTACTATCAAAACTTGGTTGAGCAAGAGTGGGAATACTCTCCTCTTTGGATATTTTTTCCCAAATTTCATATTCTTCAGTAGCCCTGACTCCGAGGTAAAGGAACCGAGGTGGCGCAGCAGTTAGAGTGCAGTACTGCAGGCCACTTTAGCTGACTGTGTTCAGCAGGTCAGCGGTTCAAATCTCACCGGCTCAAGGTTGACTCAGCCTTCCATCCTTCCGAGGTAGGTAAAATGAGGACCCAGATTGTTGGGGGCAATGTAAATATATATATACATTGCTTACTGGTGTACACCGCTTAGAGAGTGCTTGCACTTAAAGCGGTATATAAGTCTCATAAATAAATAAATAAATAAATAAATAAATAAACCAAAATGGTAATGATTCTTTGGTATACTGTGGCAGTGATTGGGGGTTGTACTCTGAACAATGTGAATGCCCATATTTGAGGTTGGGCTGTAGGATCAAGCTAGGGAATCTGCCTAGGAGAATTCTTTTGTGAGCTCTTGGATTTCCTTGATAAGTTGATATTGGTTATTAGTACTTAGAGGACTTAAGCCTCAGTACCCTGGGGGGATCTGAGAAGAGTCAGGAATTCATTGACTCTAAGTCATTACTTAGAACTGGGCTTCATGTCATAATTGTTAATTCAAGATCTGGAAATCGAGGACTTTGCAATTAGTTCTTTACTAGTGATCAGACTACTTCTTTTCCGATTGAGGTCTGGATGATGTTCAAATGCAAACTCCATCAAACTTGGAGGAACAGTTAAAATCACCTACCTCAGATAGGTGGTTTGGATGTTCAGCCAGGTATCTTCCCTGCAATCTACCTGGCAATGCTAACCATTTCTGGAATTCAAAGGTAGTCAGGACTCTATATGTCACACATAGTTGTCCCAACTGGCCTTTTTTCCTATCTACTGATGCTGGAGTAGTTTTTGGTTTATTGAGGAGTTCCACCAATGGAAATGTGAGAAAAGATGCTAGGAGAGCTAGTGGTGGAATAGTAAAAGTGAACTTAACAAAATATGGTAACAGCTAACATTTTAGCTTACATCAGGGCAGTAAGAAGTATCAATATTTTTTTACCATAATAACATCAGTAGTTTTGAGCCCCAGTAGCTTTTGTTGAGTATCCCATTCCATTTGGGGAGGAAGATGATTATCAGGATGATCAATCTATAGACTGCATCAAGATTGAAATTAATTACTGAATTTCAGTGCTTTGAGTACAACTCTGCACCAATGGCCAAAGTAACACACTGCTCATTTTAAGTTGCCATCTCTTTTGTAAACCTTTATGGTTTCCTTAGTTTGTTGTGCTCTGTAGGTTTTTTCCAATTAATATTATGCTCCCAGAGCTGTTTTATTAGTGGACTATATTAAGTTCTTTCAAACAAAAACTTTTTCTAAAAGCTTTTTGTATATCTTTAGAATTATTTGGCTAGACGTGAATCAATTTATACATTGATAGTTTTAGTTGTCATGGGCAAACAATAGGATAATAAATCATTTTATTTCTAAATGTATGGTTTCAGCTATAACGTCCCCTACCATATTTTGTAAAAGTATTCTACCAACAAAATGTAGACTTCCATTTGACAGCTTTTTAATCAAGTTCAAAGAGAATAAATAACATTAATCCAGTGTGCTAAAAGACTCTGCCTGCTTATCAATTTGTTCATAAAATGAAAAATAGCACGTGAAAATACCGGATTAGAACAGTTTTCTTGAGAAATTAAAAAACAAACACAGGATTAATGCCAACTTTTGCTGCATATGAAAGATACATCTTGTGTCATATTTAATATTCAGAAATTATGGCATCATTATTGAGGACCATTTTATAGCCTGTTGTTAATGTTATTCTGTAAAGTGATCATCAAGAACATAGTTTGATGAGGAAGCTCCTGATTCATTAAGCAAGTTCCAGCCCTAAGATTAATAGTTAAGATATAAAAATCCACAAATAATAATAATGGTGATAATGATGATGATGATGATGATAATAATAATAATAATCTGAAAAACAAGAAAACTGATGACTATTCACTGTGCATTACAACCCTGCAGTGATATTGATAATTTCTATCCTGCAGTAATGGAGGCAGAAATTTAAGTCAAACAAAGTGTTGAAGAAGAAAAGCATGCATTGGCTGATTGTGTAAAACACAACCAAGAACAAGCATTGGTGCAACTTAAAATTGGAACTTATTGGAATGTACAGGAAATAAAACATGAATATTGAAATAACATAATACAGTAAAAGCACAAACAGAATGCTGGCAAGGAAAAGCATCACAGGGTTAATTTTTACAAAAGATTGAGGGAAAAGTGGATAAAGATAAAACCTGACAATGGCTTACAACTGGAACATTAGAAGACAAAGAAGAAGAAGAAGAAGAAGAAGGAGAAGGAGAAGGAGAAGGAGAAGGAGAAGGAGAAGGAGAAGAAGAAGAAGAAGAAGAAGAAGAAGAAGAAGAAGAAGAAGAAGAAGAAGAAGAAGAAGAAGAAGAAGAAGAAGAAGAAGAAGAAGAAGAAGAAGAAGAAGAAGAAGAAGAAGAAGAAGAAGAAGAAGAAGAAGAAGAAGAAGAAGAAGAAGAAGAAGAAGAAGAAGAAGAAGAAGAAGAAGAAGAAGGCTTGATGCAATCAAAGCCAGAATTAAACAAAATCATCAAATGATTCAAAGGGCAGATTGTGGAAAAAAATAGAACAAATGGTAGGTTATATAGTTAATTAGTGCTAAGAGATTGCAAGAAGATCACACAAACTGACTTTAAAAAATAACATAACACAATTACCAAAATAATTCAATGAAAATCTGTAAAAATTACCATATGCCAATAATAAAACATTGGTGAGAGCATTGAGTTGAAAATGTAGTGGAAAATAGGCAGGTTAAATTATTATGCAAGTTCTAAATACAGACTGATAAAAGTCTTGGCTCATAACACAGCAGATATAATTGCACATGGTTGAAAAGAAGAAAGTAGGGATAATTGATGTGGCAATACCAGGAGATAGTAGAATAGAAGACAAAGAACTGAAGATCACAGTTGAAAACTGAAATTAAAAGATTATGGCCTAACCTGGCGGTGGCGATCCCAGTCAGTGTTACTCATGAGATTGTGCTCGGAAGATGAAGCAGATACCCAGTTAAGAGGAATCAGTTTCTTAAAGAAAATGCATGGTTAGAATGATCTACAATAAGGTTTAATCAGGTTCCTTAGAAAACATTTTCCTTTGCTTGTAAGTCCTCCAGATCCCGGAAGGGTATTCCTTTTAGATCAGTGGTTCTCAACCTGTGGGTCGGGACCCCATTGGGGGTCGAACGACCATTTCACGGGGGGTCGCCAAACAAGGCTGTCTGCCATTTTTTCCCCTTTTCTTTGGCCACGCCCCTGGCACCCGGTGATGTATAAGTGGTTGGGGGGTCACCAAAACATGGGGAACTGTATTATGGGGTCGCAGCATTAGAAAGGTTGAGAACCACTGTTTTAGATAGTATGTCTGGCAGTATAGAATATGCATAGGAGACAAATGTGTTTTAAATATGTTTTCAAAGGAAAAAGAATCCATTGTTCAAAATGGTTTAGTCAGATCTGCCTACATTCAGTGTGCTTATTGATACACGTGCCTTACCGTATTTTCTGGCATATAAGGCGACTTGGCGTATAAGACGACCCCCGACTTCGGTGCCAATTTCCATGCCTAGAAAGTCATCTTATATGCCAGAAACTACCATAATTTCTGGCGTATAAGACAACTCGGCATATAAGATGACCCCCAACTTCGGTGCCGATTTCCACGCTTTAGAAAGTCGTCTTATATGCCAGAAACTACCGTAATTTCTGGCGTATAAGACAACTCAACGTATAAGACAACTCGGCGTATAAGACATATAAGACGACTTCGGTGCCGATTTCCACACTTTAGAAAGTCGTCTTATACGCCGGAAAATATGGTACTTGCCCTGTAGTCAGGAGATTTGAAAATCATATCTATGTGGAACAACCAAGGGGTCTGGGACCTCTCATAGTCCTTTACCAAGTTTCCTACAGTCCTTGGCCTAAGTTCCAGAAGCCCCTTCTTGGATTTCTAGAATATCTAATTTGTTCCTACCCAGAAAACTTCTTTCCCTGGAAATAAAAATATAGTTGGTAAGGAAGAGAGGATGTTAGAAAAATTAAAGATAAGGTTTTTAAAAAGAGGTAATCCATGTCCCTTTCCATCACTACCTTTGATGGGTAGGGGTGGGCAACATGGCAATTTTATGGCCAGTGGACTTCAATCCCCAGAATTTGTGAGCCAGCCACTCTGGGCTAGGCTTGAACCTAGCCATAATATTGGATAATTTGACCTTACCTAACTACATGGCTTAGAAGTGGCATATTACATTTTAGACTCAGAAAAATAGGTCCTGAAGAATGAAGGAATTTTTGCATATTTGCTGTGGATATTTTGGTATGAGAGGAGAGGGTGGGAGGGGAAATCCTCGATTTGCTGGAAGTGTGAAGAGACCATTGGGAATTACTACCACATGTGGTGGCAATGCCCAAAGGCACAAAAATTTTGGAACTTATTAAAGAAATGGTTGGAAGAAATTTTGCAAATAGATATAGAAGCCAAACTGGAATTTTTCTTATTGGGAATTATAGAAAGAAAATATAAGAAAGACATAAATTATTTACTACTGCATGTAGTAACAGTGGCACAAATAGCCTTCGCTCAAAAATGGAAAGAGAAAGATACTCCAACAGAAGAAGAAATATTATTGAAAATTTGCAATTGTGCTGAAATGGATAGACTTACATGGGAACTCAAGGACAAAAGTGAAACCAAGTACTATAAAATCTGGGAACAATTTTATGATTGGATAGACAATAAGAGGGTAACCAAGATAAATGTATAGTGCTAGAATAAAATATAGATTATAGACAAATGTATATTTAAAAGATAAATAGACATATAGAAATAAGGGGGAAAGTGTTAATAGTATATTATAAATAGTGAGCAAAGTTCAAGAACTATATGTCTATATGAGTACTAATACTATTGTAAAATGTTGGAAGATGTATGGAACCAGTGATGTCATACCTATGTCCAATGTGTTTTTAATTTTGTATTATTAATAAAAAAAATTAAAAAAAGAATAAAAACCGAATCAATGCTATAAAGCAGGTCAGCTGAATGGTACAAAACTATCTACGATCTCTCTCCCTCTCCCCACTCCCTCTCTCTTTCTCTTTCTCTCTCCTATGCTGCTTCCTATGCTGCCATCATTACTAGGAGTCAAAAATGATTTGATGGCACATAAACATTCAGTCAACCAATCATTCCAGGTGCTTTTGTCTAAAATTTGCTGATTGGATGGTCTAAAAGAAGGGTCCCAGCTAAGGAGCTTTAGACCTGGCCAATCAACAATTTATCCTGTATCAACTGGTAGATAAATAAATCTTCTAGCTGCCTGTGAAGGAACTTCTTTCTTCCCTTCATTGCTCAGCAGTTGACTTTTGACTAAATTCCTAAATAAAGGTAATGGAAGAAATTGACAACCCAACAATAGATTGACAGTTAAACCTGATTAGGGACAGATCATCATGGAGAAGATCTATCTATATCAGTGTTTCTCAACCTTGACAATTTTAAGGCATGTGGACTTCAACTCCACAGCAATGCTGGCTGTGGAATTCTGGGAATTGAAATCCACATGCCTTAAAATTGTCAAGGTTGAGAAACACTGATCTATATGGTCACTAAGAGTCAACACCAACTTGATGGTACATAATCAATTAAGAAATCCATAGAAAGGATAATGAGTTGCCTTTCCCTCCCTTCTCCCTATTGGTGATCAGGGGTATCAAATGGAAAGCAAGGTCCTGGAAGGAGGCTATGAAAATTGGGAGTGGAAGAAACAAGAGCAAAATTCACCCCCATCTTGTTTTTTCCAGTTACTGAAGAGGCCATAGAAGGAACAGCATGTCCTTTCATTATGCACACACCAAACAGGAAACTAGAAAAGAGGCTAAGTGGGGATACACTAAAGAAAATGCACATGCTGATAAACTCCAATCACCATGAGTCAGTTGCTTACCTTTGATGGAAGGGCATTGCCTCAGATCTTCAGCATGGAGAAGTCACATCAACATAACAACATTAAGGTCAATATTGATGCCACATCAACAGTGATAACCAAACCTGACAAATAAGCCTTTGTGGTTACATTCTTTCCTTTTTTATGTTTTCCTAACTTGGTTTTTGATTTTTTTTGTTTTTTCAAAAGTTTTCAGAAGTGTTTGCCGTTGCATTCTTCCTGGGTTTGAAAGAAAGTGGCTGGCCTTTAACTACTACACCATAAAACCTATCACGTTTGTACCTCTTGAAGCAACAGGTAGATTCAAATTCCTCTGTAAGTTTCAAAGACAAATACCAATTTTCCATTTTTTTAAAAAAAAGCATTATAAAGTACAAATATTACAGAAAAATGTACACCAAAATGTCTACATTATAAAAAGAATGCATAAGAACATATTATACTAAGGAAAATTCCTTGCAAAAATATTTCTTGTAGCAATGGCTATTGTAACATAAATTTACAAAAAAAAACTGTATATAAGTTTTGGGAAGATCTTAAAAAGTAAAAAAAGATGTGGAAATGAAGGGAAGGATTCATGGAATTGCAGAGAAATTGGCTTTATAATCACTCCTCATGGAGAAAGGATAGCTTTAACAAAATATTTGTATATTTGTGTTTGCGTGTATGTATACACACACACACACTGGCATATGCAGGAAAATATAAACTGCCAGCACATTCTTATAGCAATGGTTTGGTTTTGTTCTTCCCACACCCCTCCCTTTGCACTCAAAACATCCAGTTCTTGAACTTCCTACTTTTGCAGGTCTCATTAGTCATCAAGAGTTGTGTAGAAAACTGCAGGCAGGATTAAGCCTGTAGTTCCACTAATGAGACCAAAATAGCAGTTTACATTCCTGTACTAATTAAACATGTGATATTGTACCTAAGGTTGCTGTGTGGTGTAGTTGTGTTATGATAGGAGGAATGATGGGTTTTGTACTTTGCAGTCGTGCCCGTTCTCTCTCTTGCCCTCCAGAACTCCAAGTGGCTCCTTCAAAACACCCACAATGGCTTTAAGACGTTAGTCTGCCTGGTTTGTGTCTTTGTGTGTCTGTGTGAAACTAACACTGCCTGGATGCAAAGGTGTGATTCTTCATCAAGTACCCAATGGGAGTGTTTCATCTAAACTCCAGCCACAGGATCATCTTGTCTCAACATGTAGTAGCCTTAAGCATAGAGAAAGGTTTATATCTCATTTATTTTCAATCCCATTCTAGCAAGAATAACTGATTACCTTTATATGTTAAATCCCTCTATGTTCTCTAAATCTCATTGATATCAGGGTAGGAATGTCAACAGTTGATAATAACCTCGAGCTTCTCTAAGATCACTAACTCATCTTCTCGTACAATTTCTTTTCTTAGTTCTGCTTCCATTCTCCATAGCACAACCAAGGACATCACTCCATGCTTTATATGGAATGCCAAAAGTAGTTAGCCCTGCTGATCAACCATTTGCTCCCAGGAATCACAGAGTTTTGGGGAAAGTGATTTCCTTGTTTTTGATTAATATTTTTGAAATGACTCCTAGCAGAGAAGAAATGACCATTTTGATCATTCTGCAGGTGAATTCAAGTGGCAGCTTGCACACACTGTTCTTGCTCCATTTTGCTAAGCTGCTTTCTTAGAGGTAACCCATATTCTTCCATGACTTTTCTTCTAAAATAATTTGTGACACTAATGAAAGGTTACAGCCCTGAGGACCAAAAGAATCACAAATGTACATCCACCTTATGCACAAATACAAATTTAGTATTTGTGCATTAGTAATTTGAAATATGCTTAGCTCAAGAAGGAAGACTAGCATGCTCCCTCCAGCTTGCACATTGGGAGAGACAACAACAGTTTCAGGGCAAGGATTGGCCATGGGGTCAGAAAATGTCATGCTGGAATAGGATGACTCAAGGATAGGAAGATGGCACTAAATTCAAGGAAAGACCCAATAAAGATATGTCTGCTTGCTAATTCTTGTCCAGGTGTTCAATGTGGATGAACAATTTCAGGGACTCTTCTATCTTAGAGTGCTTTCTAGTTCATCCCAATCTGGGATGCTCTGCCCTTGAAAGGGAGAGTGCCTTTGAATCAAGATTAGTTTTTTACAGCTCTTTTTTTTTTTTTTTTTTTTTTTTGCAAATAGGATGTATGTTTCTTTGAAAGCAGGCAACTCTCTACAGTAACAAGTGTCACCCTTCCCCTGAAGCATTGCAAGCTAGCAACTCAAACACATCAATCTTGCTTAAGAAGCGGTACCTGGTTAAGGATCTGTGCATTGCTTGTCTGAATGTACATATACAGGTAGTCTTTGACTTATAACAGTTCATTTAGTGGTGTTCCAAGTTACAACAGCACTGAACAAAATGACTTATGATGGTTTTTCACACTTACGACCTTTGCGGCATCCCCATGGTCATGTGATCAAAATTCAGATGCTTGGCAACTATGATGGCTGGAGTAACCCAGAGTCAGGTGATGGCCTTTTGCATCCTTCTGACACACAAAGTCAATCAGAAAGCCAGATTCATTTACCAACAGTGTTACTAACTTAACAACTGCAGTGATTCACTTAACAGGAAAGGGGCAGGAAAGGTCGTAAAATGGGGCAAAATTCATATATATAGCTATCTCTCCTGATAGCTAACAGAGTGGGAGAGAGCCTGTGGCTTAGAGGTTATAACAACTGCCTAACATGCAGATAAGCCCAGAGTAAGTCTGGCTGAAGAGAGTTAAAGGAACTCGAAATAGCTATACCAGTTCTCTCTTTATTCTTTGTTAGCAACCTATATATATATATATATATATATATGTTTTCTGAGGTTTTTGCGGGTATTTGTATGTAAGTCTTTGGTTGTTCGGGTTTTCTCCCGCGTAAAATTGGAAGTGTCTTGGCGACGTTTCGACGAAGTCCCATTCGTCATCTTCAGGCTGGTGTTTTCAGCTTTGTGCTTTGAGCAGCAATGTGTGGTCTTAGCTGTTTCTTCCTTTTAACTGCCAGTGGGGGTATGAACTGATTGGGTGGGAGCTTGGCTGTGTTCTGATTGGGTGGAGGTGTGTTCTGAATGGTTAGGGGCTTGGCTGTGCTCTGATTGGCTGGGGGAGTGTTCTGTTTGGTTGTACTCAGGTTAGTCTGAGTTGCAGAGGGGTTTGAGATTTTGGGCTGCCTTGCTATTTTTTGACTTCGCGTTCGTGGTCGTGCTTCCTCTTCATGGAGGGTGTCAGTTTGCTTCATGTATGGATTGGAGGGGTTTAAAGTGGCTAATGATGCAGCTGTGGTCTGGCTTCTGGTTTGTGGTCGTGCCTCGTCATCAGTGTGGCTTTGGGTTTGTTTTTTGCATGGATGTGTGGTGGTGACCTCCTGTGTGGTTTTTGTGAGTGTGGGTCTGGTATCATTTTTTGTGTTAGGGAGTCGTTTGTCAATAAGGGCGGGTTTCCAAATGGCTGGTAGGCGGGAGGTATCATCTCGCTTGTTCATGCTGTGTGGGCGTTTTTCTATCTCGATGGCTTCTCTGATTATTCTGTTATTAAAATGTTCACTTTTGGCAATGGTTCTGGTATTTTTAAAGTCAATTTCATGTCCTGTGGCTTTAAGGTGTTGGACCAGGGAAGATGTTGGTTCCTCTTTTTTGACTGAGTTCTTATGTTCTTCAATGCGTGCACTTATTCTTCTGTTGGTTTGTCCGATGTATGTGGTGGGACAAGTGGTGCATGGGATTTCGTATACTCCTTGATTTTCTAATTCAATTTTATCTTTGGGGTTTCTAAGGATGGTGGATATTTTTCTGTTTGTGCAGAATGCTGTTTTGATGTTGTGTTTATGGAGGATCTTACTGATTCTGTCTGTGGTGCCTTTTATGTATGGGAGGAGGGCTTTGCCGTTTTCTTGTTCTTTGTCTTGGATTTTAGTGGGGGTTTCTTTTTGGATTAGGTTTGTAATCTTATTTCTATGGAATCCATTGGATGTTAGTACATTGGTGAGAGTGTGTAGTTCGGGTTTTAGGTGTTGTTCGTCAGCTAAGCGTTTTGTTCTGGAGATGAGTGTCTTGGCTACAGAGTTGATCTGTGCTAGGTGGTGGTATGAGAGAGCGTGCAGATAGCGGTTTGTGTTTGTTTTCTTCTGGTAGATGGTGTGTCCTAGGGAGCCATTGGATTTCTTGTAGACTAAGACATCCAGGAAGGGAAGTTGGTTGTTAGCTTCTGTTTCCATGGTGAACTGTATTTTGGGGTGTAGGCTGTTGAGGTGTGTGAGGAAGTTGTCCAGTTTTTCTTTCCCATGTGGCCAGATTATGAAGGTGTCGTCTACGTATCTGAGCCAGAGTTTGGGTTTGTGATCCGATTTTTCTAGAGCTTGGGTTTCAAAGTGTTCCATGTAGAGGTTGGCAATGACAGGTGAGAGGGGTGATCCCATGGGTGCTCCTTCTGTTTGTTTGTATTTTTGTCCATTATAGATGAAGTATGTGTTGGATAGGCAGTGGTTGGTCAGATCTAAGATGTGTTTGGGGGGGTTATATTTGTTTTGAATAGCTGTCAAGGCTTCTTTGATAGGCACTTGGGTGAAGAGGGATATGACATCGAAGCTCACTAGTAGGTCGCTGGGCTGTAAGTTTTGTTTCTTTATGATCTCTATAAACTGGAATGAGTTTTTTACGTGTGAGGTGATGGATTCTGCATAGGGCTGTAGTTGTTTGGCGAGAAATTTGGCTAGGTTTTGTAGAGGTGAGCCTATGGAGCTGACTATAGGTCTGAGTGGGGTTCCTTCTTTGTGTATCTTGGGGAGACCATAGAGTTTGGGGCATCTGGATGATTTCTCTCTGGGAATGATTCTTTGCTGGATCTCTTCGCTAATGGGGGAGGCTTTTATTTTGGATCTGGTGGTTTTTTCCAGGTAGGTGGTGGGATCTGTATTTAGGGGTTTGTATGTGGAGTCTTGGAGTAGGTTGGTTAATTTGGTTTGGTAGTCAGATGTGTTCATAACCACCGTGGCGTTGCCCTTGTCTGCTGGTAGGATTATTATGCTGGTGTCTTCTTTCAGGTTACGTAGTGCTGTCTGTTCCTCTTTGGGTAAGTTGCTTTTGGGTGGCTTGCTGGCGCAGAGGATGTTGGTGATTTCGAGTCTGATTCTGTTAGCGTCATCGGGGTTGATTTTGGTCAGGCTGGTTTCAACTCCACATATAATGGTTTCAGTGGGGATGTGTTTGGGAGCAACTGCAAAGTTGAATCCTTTGGAAAGGACGAAACCAATGTCCTTGACAGCCTTGACAGCTATTCAAAACAAATATAACCCCCCCAAACACATCTTAGATCTGACCAACCACTGCCTATCCAACACATACTTCATCTATAATGGACAAAAAATACAAACAAACAGAAGGAGCACCCATGGGATCACCCCTCTCACCTGTCATTGCCAACCTCTACATGGAACACTTTGAAACCCAAGCTCTAGAAAAATCGGACCACAAACCCAAACTCTGGCTCAGATACGTAGACGACACCTTCATAATCTGGCCACATGGGAAAGAAAAACTGGACAACGTCCTCACACACCTCAACAGCCTACACCCCAAAATACAGTTCACCATGGAAACAGAAGCTAACAACCAACTTCCCTTCCTGGATGTCTTAGTCTACAAGAAATCCAATGGCTCCCTAGGACACACCATCTACCAGAAGAAAACAAACACAAACCGCTATCTGCACGCTCTCTCATACCACCACCTAGCACAGATCAACTCTGTAGCCAAGACACTCATCTCCAGAACAAAACGCTTAGCTGACGAACAACACCTAAAACCCGAACTACACACTCTCACCAACGTACTAACATCCAATGGATTCCATAGAAATAAGATTACAAACCTAATCCAAAAAGAAACCCCCACCAAAATCCAAGACAAAGAACAAGAAAACGGCACAGCCCTCCTCCCATACATAAAAGGCACCACAGACAGAATCAGTAAGATCCTTCATAAACACAACATCAAAACAGCATTCTGCACAAACAGAAAAATATCCACCATCCTTAGAAACCCCAAAGATAAAATTGAATTAGAAAATAAAGGAGTATACGAAATCCCATGCACCACTTGTCCCACCACATACATCGGACAAACCAACAGAAAAATAAGTGCACGCATTGAAGAACATAAGAACTCAGTCAAAAAAGAGGAACCAACATCTTCCCTGGTCCAACACCTTAAAGCTACAGGACATGAAATTGACTTTAAAAATACTAGAACCATTGCCAAAAGTGAACATTTTAATAACAGAATAATCAGAGAAGCCATTGAGATAGAAAAACGCCCACACAGCATGAACAAGCGAGATGATACCTCCCGCCTACCAGCCATTTGGAAACCCGCCCTTATTGACAAACAACTCCCTAACACAAAAAATGATACCAGACCCACACTCACAAAAACCACACAGGATGTCACCACCACACATCCACGCAAAAAACAAACCCAAAACCACACCGATGACGAGGCACGACCACAAACCAGAAGCCAGACCACAGCTGCATCATTAGCCACTTTAAACCCCTCCAATCCATACATGAAGCAAACTGACATCCTCCATGAAGAGGAATCACGACCACGAACGCGAAGTCAAAAAATAGCAAGGCAGCCCAAAATCTCAAACCCCTCTGCAACTCAGACTAACCTGAGTACAACCAAACAGAACACTCCCCCAGCCAATCAGAGCACAGCCAAGCCCCTAACTATTCAGAACACACCTCCACCCAATCAGAACACAACCAAGCTCCCACCCAATCAGTTCATACCCCCACTGGCAGTTAAAAGGAAGAAACAGCTAAGACCACACATTGCTGCTCGAAGTACGAAGCTGAAAACACCAGCCTGAAGATGACGAATGGGACTTCGTCGAAACGTCGCCAAGACACCTCCAATTTTACGCGGGAGAAAACCCGAACAACCAAAGACCTACATATATATATATATATATATATATATATATATATATATATATATATGATAAAATTTGGATTGCTAACAAAGAATTAAGGGAGAATGGAATAGCTATTTCGAACTTTTTAGTTCTCATCAACCACACACACACACACACACACACACACACACATACACACACACATATTTCATGTATATGTATGTACATATATATTGCTCCTAGAAGCACAAAGCCGAAATTATGTCGCCAAGACACTTCTAATTTTACACAGGAGAAAACCCAAATAATCAAAGACCTACATACACACACACACACACACACACACACACACACACACACACACATATATATATATATATATATATACACACACACATACACATACACAAAAACACACACACACACACATATATTCCACCTAAATTCCCAAGTGAAGTTTTCTTTCTGACACCATAATGCATTCATGAATTTATGCCATCTTTTGGAAGATTTTTTTTTTCTTTCTTTCTTCTTTCACTAGTAAAAAATTAAAACTGATTAAAAATGTAAAAGAACGTTAGAGGTTCTGTGCACATTCAGTGGTGTGAGCTTATATGTTTGGGTGAGTGAGAGAGACATCAACAATAAATGAGTTAGCTAAACAATAAAGAAGGATTTCTTATCCTATGGCACAATGAATGTTTTATTAATAAGCAACTTCCCTTTCTGTTTTTCATCTAAGTTCTGTTTGCAGGCAAATGCTGGGTGGCCAAACAGTTTTTTTTTTCCTAGGAGTTGGGAGAAGCAGATACCATTGTAGCTGATCGTTTCTACAAGTGTAAAAATCTGATTTTGCCAAAATCAGGGATGGTTAGATAATCCGATGCTATGCTCAAGGCCAACTTGGTTCCCAAGTAGGGTGTAGGACCTTTTTCATAGAGAGGACCTCATTTTCTTTAAGGTAATATGATCGTAGGGCCACACACCAGTATAGAGGTACTAGGAACTGGACTCTAAAAATTGATAGAGCTAGAGCAAAGCGCAATTTAATTTCAATATTGCAAAAGTAAGTTACTGGGATGCAACTAACACAATTGCTCTTCCTGTATGCAATCATTTCCTTTTCAGGCTACCAATAGGTACTTTTTATTTCAGTCTGATTTGGTCTTCCTCCCAGAGGGAAGTGATTTAAAAGAAAACAATGAAAGCCATCTTAAATAAAACTAAAACAGAAGGAGAATATACGCGACCCAGGATAATGTTGCACAATCCAATCTGGGTCTGTCACCGGGACCATCAGGTTTTGTCTCCTGAGCTTTTGGACTCGTGCTGAAGTTCCCGAAGATGGGTGACCGACCCAGATTGGATTCTGCAAAACTGAGATACCCGGCCAAATCCCCAACCTAACACAAATGCAATTTCAGAGTTTTTGAAGGAAGAAGAGAAACTCAGGAGACCTTCTGTCAAATTCCCTTCAAAGGGGTTTATTTTGGTGGGAAACCAGGAATTTTCCTCGGAATCCTAATGTCAGAGTGTTCTTGGTGGTGTACATGGCCAACCTATGATGGACTATCTAAAGGATATGCTTCCTTTGTGATGCAAAGGGCAGCACCTGTGGCCAGAACAAATATTTAATTTTTTTTAAAAAATCCAAACTGAATAGAACTAATTCCAAATTCAAGTACTTGATGTGATCATGTCATTGCATGAGATGTGAAAATATCATTGCATGAAAAATGAACATTCAGCTGCAACTTTTGTAAAAGCTCTTGAGAGAAACCCCCTAAAGCCCTCTATCAATTGATTTGTCTAGAAATGAAGGGTCATTTGCCTCATTCATGTTTCCTGCACTGAACTGCAAGCAAGCCAAATCCTGATGCACACATAAGCAGGACTAACCTCTAGGGAATTCAGAATCCTATGCCTGTACTGATAGGATCAATCTCTGTTTCTACTTGAATATGCCTGGAATGTTATTCTCTGTTTTCAATCTTCTTGTTAACAGTGCAGAATAATCTTTGGATATAGTTCACATGTGTGTGAATAGAGCGTGTGCTGGTCATGAAATACAGGGTTTAAGTATAAAACCCTCTTTGCAATATTAAGTTGGTATTCCTAAAATATGCATTGGTAGAGCGCCTATCCTATGCCATAATGCACTTCCTTCTCAGAATAGACTACATCTTTCAACATCATGTTAACATCTCTTGTAACTTATCCTTTGATATTATATTGAAATGAGATCTGGCACTTTTAGGGTCTTGTGGAAGATGAAAAAAAAGGGGGGGGGGAGGTTTCCAGCAGTCTTCCTCTTAGATATAATTGAAAAAGAGGCAAGCATAGAGGCATGCTGTGATTCACGCTGCCAGACAGTGATCTTGAATCATTCAGATTATGAAAATACAGCTGAGTGCAGAAAAGATGACAATTTCCCATGCCGTCATTGTCAAAATGAAAATTTCAAGCAGTTCAGGATGAAATGGGAGGGGGAGGGGGGAGGGAGGAAAACCAACCTTGCCCAGTTTAACTGGGTTCTCCCAGTGGACTTATAATCAGGCAGTATAATGACAATGTTTCTTTTTCCTATTAGAGAAATTTGTTGGCACCTGCAAGTGGACTAAAGCAATCCGCTGGAAGGTAACTGCGCTGCAGATAGCTTAATGATTCATCAGACCTTCACCTGCTGTTTTGGGATGGGAAGTAGAAGCTGGCCTACGATGGGAATATTTGACCCATACATCTTCCCAGCAGTCCTGCTAGGAGAATATGAGGAGGCTGAGATTTGATAGGAGAGGGGGTTGCTGATTCACACATCTGGATCTCATTTGTCACCTAAAACAGCCTGTGCTAATCTTGTGGTGCCCATCATAGCAGGCTGGCAAAGGCATCTGGGGAAATGCAGGGGACAAATACAAAGTATGACATTACAAAGACCCTAACTGAGAAGGCTGCAGGTGCATTAAATAAGTTAGATTTTAGGTTTGCATTCAGTGCTCATTGCAAACCTAATTCAATAAATTATGAGGAAGAATAATAATAGGAATGGTGACATCTATACATCTTCATAAAGTGCATCAGGCTTTTTTTTTTAAGTGTGTTTGTATAATTAAGAGAAAGGGACTGGATGGAAGAAAAGAAAACAGAAGCAATTCTCCAATAATGCTTCAAGCTATAAGGGCTGTAACATTCAGGAAAGCACTGTGAGAGGGACCTTGGAGTCCTAATGGATGATCACTTGAATATAAGCCAGCAGTATGCAGCAGCAGCCAAAAAAGCTTAATACAATCCTGGATTGTAGAAACAGAGGCATAGAATCAAGATCATGTGAAGTATTAATACTTTATAAAACCCTAGTAAGACCACACCTGGAATACACAAAAGATGATGAGACTTGGAAAAAGTTCAGAGAAGAGCAACTAAGATGATCGGAGGCTGGAGACTAAATTATATGAAGAACAGCTGCAGGATTTGGGTTTGGCTAGTCTAAAGAAAAGAAGAAATAGGGGAGACATGATAGCAGTGTTCCAGTATTTGAGGGGCTGCCACAAAGAAGAGGGGGTCAAATTATTCTCCAAAGCACCAGAGGGCAGGACAAGAAACAAGGATTGGAAACTGATCAAAGAGAGAAGCAACCTGGAATTAAGGAGAAACTTCCTAACAGTGAGGACAATTAATCAGTGGAACAGTTTGTCTTAGAAATAGCTGGCACTCCATCACTGGAGGTTTTTAAGAAGAGGCTAGAAAGTCACTTACCTGAAATGGTATAGGTTCTCCTGCTCAAGCAGGGGGCTGGACTAGAAGACCTCCAAGGTCCCTTCCAGCTCTGTTCTATTCTAACACTTGTGGATTCCTTTTGGTGGGTCTACTAGACCTGGATTGCAATATATAGACAATTCCTAGAGAGCAGCAAGATGCAAAACATGGTAACACCTTGCTACCATCTGGTGGCCATTTGGAGTTTTGCAGGCCAAACTTAGTAGACCTCCTTTTGATAATGCAATCTCTTGAAGGAAAAGAAATAGACTAAATCTTAAGGCATGGGTAAGTGTTTGTGACTCTTTGGTATTGATGAAATAGAGTATATATTTTATATACTCTGTTGCTGATCTAGTGGATAGATTTAGCTCAGTGGCAAAGCAAGTACTTTACATGCAAAAGATTCACTAACACAGCAGTCCTCAAAGTGTGTTTTGGGGGCCTCTGGGGGTCTCCAAGAGGCTTTTGGGGGTTTGCAAAGTCAAATATATATAAATTTTCAGAATTTTAAGTTTTAATACAGTGCATTATTGTTAGATATAACCCACATAAACCAAGGCTTGGTGTCTTCAATTTTTTTAAAAAAAATAATGTCAAGGGTGTTTGAGAATGTTTGAGAACCACTAGTATAACAAAACAAAACAAAACAAAACAAAACCCAAACAACCTGTCACCTTCAAGAAAGAATGAAAAAAAAAGCCCTCCAGTCTGAAAATCTAAGTTCTAAGGCATCTATCCAAAGTGCCTTTCTTCAACTATCTTCAGAAGCAAGGCCCAATTTCCACTTCAATTTGCCTCTCCTATTTATAGCCACCTCTTAGCTTTTGGTTTATTCTTCTGGTCCATCTCCTCCAATGTATTGCTGGGCTTTGAATTTTTCCCAAACTTCTTTCCCTGTTGCATTTTAATGCATCTATTTCTATCTCTGTGGATTAAAATTATATGTGTTTCTCTTCTAGGTTCCTATGGAGTTCTTCCAATCAGAACTAAGAGGAAGAAATAGGCTGAAGGAGATAGAAATGGAGAAGGAACAGGCTCTTTTCAAGAGAAGGCGAGGTCATACGTGGCTGGTTAGGACAATTGTGATCTAGAAATGGAAATGCCTGTAAAAATGAGGAAAGGGTGAAGATAGGAAGGAAGGAAGGAAGGAAGGAAGGAAGGAAGGAAGGAAGGAAGGAAGGAAGGAAGGAAGGAAGGAAGGAAGGAAGGAAAGAATTTTTCCAGTCTTGGCTATGGAATCTGACTGTGTGAGCAGTTCTTTTTCTCTCTTTACCATTCCTTTTTTTAAAGGAAGTATATTGTTTAAGGACATCTTAACTATGAGTTAAGGCCTCCACACAGCTGTGCTATAGTTCACGCAGCAGCTAGAAAAAAGACAGGGCTTCTCTAATAAGGACTTGCATTCAACTGTAGGGAGGAATCCTGATAGAGCTCTACTGTTCTGTTATTTGTATTCTATAGTATATATTTTGGTGCCTTTGAGTCAAGTTTGAATCCTAGAGACTTACTGGACTAGTCCCTCCAGTTTTCTTGGCAAGATTTCAGAAATAGTTTGTCCTTGCCTGCTACCTAAGGCAGTGCCCCCAACCTTTTGGGCACCAGGGACCAGTTCCATGGAGAGTGGTTTTCCGTTGACTGGAGGAGGCATGATTTTGCATACTGTCTGCATCCCATGGATGGAGCTTTGTTTGTTTGCATAGCCCAGTTTCATGGACCAGTGGTTGGGGACCCCTGACCTAAGGCTGAGAGAGAGTAATTACCCCAAAGTCACCCAGCTGTACCTAAGGGAAGACTAGAACTCTTTCTTTCTACCCCAATGCCTTAACTACTACACCAGATTTGCTCTCAAACTTGTATTCTAGTTGCTCATTAATTGAAATAGAAAGCTAGCAAATTTGATTTGGATAGAAGCTAAGTTTTGAAGAACCTTTAGGATGAAATACTCTTTCCAAAATGCGGACCAAAATCTCTCACTTTTCAGACATGCATCAAAAATTAACAGCTGTGTACCATGACCCCAGTTTCTAATCGTAAGGAGGGATGAGCAACAGGGGCCTTTATGGGGGAATGGCCCTTTCTGCCCCCTCCTCCCTTATCCTTTCTATTCTGTAATTCTGGTGTGCCCAACTACCTTACACTACCTGACACAGCAAAGCACTACCCTTTGCTGTGTAACATACTGGCTTTCCATTTCAAAAGAGGATGGCAAAGAACAAGAGGATGGAACAAACAGGCTGAGAGGGATGCCTCTAAGCTCCTTATCAATAAGGTTAATAAGAGTCCATGCAATTTACCAATTGCCGGAACATTACAACTGAGCTTGGGCTATAAAGGAAGCACATGGGCCTTGGACTTTATTGTTTTTTATACTCAGCTATACTGATGTCTCTTTTTAACCTCCTTTTTCCTCCCAGACTAAGCGTTGTTTCATGTGAATGGCCTCAATGAAATCCTCCATTTTCTATTGCACTTCTACCTGCCCTAGTTAAGCAGATTAATGGTTCTTTCTTTGGATTTGACCCATCAATCCCTCTGAAAGTGGAGCAGTAAGATTTAGATTCCTCCCCCCACCCCCAGTGCTGGGGGGGAGAGGGGGATAATTTTGATATCTTCAAATGTAAGCATGATCTGGAGTGGCAGAGAAATATTCCCAAACTTCTCTCTTCTTTAAATCCAAGTCATATCAAAAAGGTGACAAGAGGGGGAAAAGTAATTAGTGAGTTCACAGAGTTCAGTAGGAAAGTTAAAATAGAGTAACACATTACTTTTTATGTGAAGATTTCACAAGACAAATCTTGCCTGTGTTTTAATTGCATGTGACCCTGGCAGTCCCATTCTGAAATGAAGTGCCGTAAAATTAAAGATGACAGACGCTCACAACAAGTCTTGTGATCTTGATTAAACTACAAAGACCACACTTTCTCTCTGCTGCAACTCAGATATGATGGGCTGTTTTATTTGGGGAATTGCTTCATTAATGCTTTCTTTGACTAGACATGTTTATTAGGGGGGGAAAAAAGAAAGAAAAAAAATATGAATATGATATCCTGAATAGCTAAATGAAGTCCAAACAGCACATTAAAAATCAGGAGCTTGACAAAAAAAAAATCAAGATTTGAATGTTTCTTTTAAAAAATGCTCATGATCTTTATATATATAATGTAGACATACATATCAAGAATTGTTTTAAAAATTCAAGTCCCAGGTGTATTTTTTGTAAAAAAAGAAGACATATTGATCTCCGGGATGGAAAGTATATATATGATCTGTATATTATGTTGCTTAGAGAATCTACAATTCTTATACTGTTTATATTTTGGTGAGAATACAACAAGATCTATGTTGGGAAAGAATAGAATAGAATAGAACAGAACAGAACAGAACAGAACAGAACAGAATAGAATAGAATAGAATAGAATAGAATAGAAGCCTGATTAAGTCATTTGACCATATCAAATATATAATACTGATACAAAAATACATATAGATACAAAGAAAACAATAGGAAATATTCATAGTAAGTAAAAGAAGTTCTCTTCCATACGAAGAATTGACAGTTGGACCAATACATAAAAAAGGAATTTAAATTGTTCCTTTTTTTAAAAAATAAATAGCTTGAGTTTGCACAGTCTGGAATTCAAGTACTGCTACTACCAGTACTACCAATAATGATATACTGAAATTAAGTTGTTAAGACACAAGCTCAGGTTTGTGTAAAATAATTGGTAATCCTATTTGCACAGCTGCAACTATTGCACTGTTTAATGGATGGAATGAAATCCTGAAAGTGAAAAATAATGTGCATATTCTTCCATTCAGGAGAATCACATGACTTTGGCTACCTTCTGTATCACCCTCCTAAAGGGTACTAAATGCAGTGAGATTTATTTCTGAATAAACAAACCTCATTTGCATTGTTTCCCTGTCTCCCCTTCCTGCTATCCCTTCCGGTCAATAGGCCTCCGGTGGCCTCTCTCAGAGTTGTCTTCTCTAAATTGGTGGAAGAGCAGGCTGTCACTTAAAGTTTAAAACAACAATAACATTAATATTGAATTAATTAATTCATTCATTAAATAGCCTAATTCTCCAGGTTGATTCCAGGATCAGCCATTTGAGACCAGATATATTAGTCAGCATCTGTTATGTGTTGACTCTACTAATGACTTTAAGTTACAGGAAAAGGGATTCTAATTTTTACAGGATATTAAATGACCAATAGTTAACAAGGCTAAACAGTGAAATAATCACTGGCGCTCGTTACTAAGACAATGTATTATTGATGCTATTGAAAACGTTGCCTCTATTTACCAAGCCAGGAAACTGCTGCCTTTAATTACCTATTTGCTTAAATCTAGTAATAATTACATTGAGATGCCATCCTATGCCAAGTTGCACAGATTTCTATGGGAAATCGATGGGATTCAAGTATGCATAACTTGGTGTGGGGCTGCCAACTCTTCACCAATTAAAAACTCTTGAAATGCTACTTACCTGGAACAATGGAAATTCAGTGAGATTATTTATTTATTAATTATGAATAATAATTTATAATTTATACAAGGCATTTTATTTATAATTTATTTAAAGGCTTTAAAATAGATTTATGGTTTATTTAGAGCTTCTACACCCTGTTCTTCAGCTGAAAAAGTGTCAGAGTCAAATGGTTCCTTCCAGCTGACTTCAGTCTTTTAATATCAAAAAAAGCAAACCAATAAAATAATTCCATTGATTACGCCTATTAAAATCAGGGAACAAACTTTGGCATGCCTGCCTATCATTATATGTAATAGGCATACATTTTAATAAAACTGGCTAAGGGTGATTTGGAAGTTCTTACATTCCATCACAACAATGATAAATATCTGAAAGCTTTCCATCCAGCCTTTTTTTAAATAAAACCTTTTTTTTTACCTCTGCCACACTTTATTCAACAGATTAACAAATAAAGGTTACTTTTGCCTTCTATAAACCTTCCAAAACAGTTCAAAGGCAAAATTATCTGCTCTTATTGAGAATGCACAGAGATTACCAGGGCTATCAATACTCCCTCCAGCTAATCAATAGGACATAAAAAAAAGAAAAAGTCCAGATCAAACTAAATATCCCATTAGTACTTTTTTTAGCCAGGTGTTTTCCCCAGGAACTACAATCAGGGCTCTGGTGGCTGGAGTGGTAGATGGGAGACAAATATTCCAGACATTAGGCACCTGAAACAAAGTGCTAAAGCTCTGACTTCAGCTGAGAGGCCAGGAAGTCACAGTTTTACAGTGTTGATTCAATTTCTTGAGGGTCAGGCTAGATGATTCTTAAGATGACTTCCATTTCCACAGTTCAGTGTTTCTGATGAACTGCCTTTGAGCCATGGACAGTCACTTAACCAGCAGTGTGCAGCCAGCAGTGTGCAGCAGCAACAAAAAAGCTAATACAGTCCTGGGTTGTATAAACAGAGGCATAGAATCAAGATCACACAAAGTATTAGTACCGTTTTATAAAGCCCTAGTAAGACCACACCTGGAATATTGCAGCCAATTTTGGTCACCATTCTACAAAAAAGATGTTGAGAGTTTGGGAAAAATTTAGAGAAGAGCAACTAAGATGAACAATGGCCTGGAGACTAAAACATACAAAGAACAGCTACGGGAGTTCGATTTGGCTAGTCTAAAGAAAAGAAGAAACAGGGGAGACATGATAGCAGTGTTCCAATATTTGAGGGGCTGCCACAAAGAAGAGGGGGTCAAATTATTCTCCAAAGCACCAGAGGGCAGGACAAGAAATAATGGTTGGAAACTGATCAAAGAGAGAAGCACCTGGAATTAAGGAGAAACTTCCTGACAATAAGGACAGCTTACCCCCAGAAATCGTGGGTGCTCCATCGCTGGAAATTTTCAAGAAGAGACTGGACAATCACTGTCTGAGATGGTATAGGTTCTCCTGCTTGAGCAGGGGGCTGGACTAGAAGATCTCCAAGGTCTCTTCTATCTCTATTCTAATCTAAATGATAATTCCCAAAGCAAATCAGAGGATAAATCTATGGCCTTTCTGAAAAGAGCAAATCAGGGTATACATTAACAAGC